>NC_134485.1:236170903-236428594 GCF_040206685.1 Ascaphus truei | reverse complement strand
TGATGATGCGGTCTCGATCTTTTCCTCAGAGCACCGGCTGACAGGACACTCTACGCATTTCGTCGTTAACACACGACTTCATCAGGAGTGATGATTGGCTGCATCTCTAGAGTTTATATACCCACTTGAATATATTAAACTGAATATAGTTTTGGGGTACCAAATTAGATTATGGAGTTTCAGCGGGGCGCATAATTCGCTCTCTAAAGCCACCATTTCCGCATATCAGGGTCCATATGACACTGAACAATTTGACATAATTGAGCCGCTTTGTAATACGAGAGCAAGCTTTTTCGTCTTTATCTCTTATTATAATTGGCAACATCAGTAATATATATAGGATTTTTGGGAAGATTGTCAGCTTCACCAGGTGGCATCTCCCCAGAAATGTTAAGCTTAAGTTCTGCCATTTTCGAAACGTTTGTGTGATGTTATCTATCAATTGTGTTTCCAAAAAGGACCAGAGGAGCGACTCTTGCAGCCATGAAAATAGAAAACATTACATAGTACAGCAATGTTTAAATAAGGGATACAGTGATAGTGTAGGGCTCACAAAGGGCTGCTCACAGTAAAGCAGCCAGAACTGAGCAGTCATCCAACTTATGGGGTGGATGGTCCCTGTTATAGATGCAGCAACTGCCCGCAGACAATCTCCAAAGAAAGAAAAGACCATATAGTGTAGATTGTAAAATATAATGACAAGACAAAATAAAAATGGAGGCTTACACTTAGGAATAATACAGCGTGGTTGGCAACAGATACCAGGTACACAGGGGTCGCGATCTCTCCGTGTATCTTGTGGATCTCCGCTGCCTCTATCCACTTCCGCACCTCTACCGGGGTTCGCGTCACTTCCGGCGCATCATGGAACTCCGGCGTTGGTTGGTATGTCACTTCCGGCGCGCCGTTGAACTCCGGTGCTGGCTAGTGATGATGCGGTCTCGATCTTTTCCTCAGAGCACCGGCTGACAGGACACTCTACGCGTTTCGTCGTTAACACACGACTTCATCAGGAGTGATGATTGGCTGCATCTCTAGAGTTTATATACCCACTTGCCCTGCACTTAATAATCATATGATTGGCTCTCTGCGGCGTTGCCAATGACTACCAGGGGCGGTCTAAAACTCTTTAACTAAATACCTCCCTCTAATTATGGGGGTATGGGACATTCGGAAACATAGTATCATCTGAATAATTTCTCTAAGTCTAGTATATCATTCAGTGACAGATTCAACAATTATACATATACAATAAAATAAAACAATTTTACATTTAAAAATAGGCTTCCTAATTTATGAAAAAAATAATGAGAGAAATACAAGAAAAATACAACATTTCCTAACTGAATACTACTACTCATAGCACATTATAATCATAACACTTATAAAATGGTAAACGGCGATTGAAGTAATCTCAGAAAGAACAGAGAGACAAAAAGTATATATATTAGAATATAAGAAACGGAAAACATAAATATGTTAATGCTTGAACTTAAAGCTAAACTTTTAAGAAAATGCAAATCATTCTAACATTTTCAAAGAAAGACGCAAAGCTCAATATCCACATTTAACCCAAGAGGGACTAATGTTTTCATTGAAAAAATCCAATATGTTTCTCGTTTTGTCAATAATATATTTCTATCTCCTCCCCTCCAATGGGGAACTACATGTTCCAGGACAGTGAAAACTAGTCCTGCAGTGTTACTTTGGTGATGTGTTAAAAAGTGTTCTGATAGATGATGGGTAGTTACCCCTCTTCTGATGTTACTCAGATGTTCTAATATTCTTATTTTTACACATCTTGCGGTCTTTCCAATGTATTGCATTCCACACGGACATGTTATCATGTATATGACATGATCATTTTTACATGTAATATGTTGTTTTATGGAAAAAAAATCCTTTGTGACATGTGATGAAAATGTCGTCTTATTAGTTGTTCTATATTTGCATGCTTTGCATGTCGTACATCCAAAGAACTCTTTAATTGCTGGTAACCAACTGCTTTCATTTTTCTTTATTACAGGTAAGGCACTGGGTGCCAACTTATTCTTAAAATTATTGGCTTTCCTGAAGATGACTGAGGTACTTCAGGAACCATCTCTCCGAGCAACACATAATTTCTGACAATATGCCAGTGTTTTCGTACAATTTTTAAAATCTTATTAGCATCTTTATTAAAATTAGTTAAAAAGGAGAAATTAAATTTGTCTTTATTTTCGAATTTGTCTCTTTGTGTGTTCTTCAGCAAATCTTTTCTTTCTAGATTTTTAACTTTAACTAAAGCTTTCTGCACCTGTTCATATTCATACTTCCTAGCTATAAATCTGTTTTCAAGTATCTTTGCTTGTTCCTCAAAGGTATTTGTATCTGTGCAATTTCTTCTAACCCTTCTAAACTGGTCATATGGCACATTTCTTAGCCAGCTAGGGTGATGGCAGCTTGATGGAAGTATGTAATTATTGCTGTCAACATCTTTGTAAAAGGTTTTAGTCTTAATACATCCCTCTTCAATGAAAATGGTTAAATCTAGAAAATTAACATTATCTTTGCTGTAATTGCAATTAAATCTAAGATTTAAATCATTTTATTGATATAATTAATAAATCTGAGAAGACTGTCCTCATCCCCCTCCAAATAAAAAGCACATCATCTATAAATCTCTGCCATAGGACCAAATTTGCACCTAGCTCTGCAATAAACCATATATGGTCCTCCTCCCATATACCCATAAATAGGTTGGCATAGCTGGGTGCAAATTTGGTACTTATGGCGGTTCCACATTTTTGTAAATAGAAAGTATCTTGGAACCAAAAATAATTATGTCTCAAAATGAACTGTATACTATCTAGAATAAAATTTGCATGTTCATGAGTCATCTCATCATCCTGGGCCAATACCCTATCTATCGCCTCGAAACTTTGCATATGGTTAATCGAGGTATATACAGAGGTCACATCCCCAGTCACCAAAAAACAGTCGTTGTTCCATTCCTGATTCCCTAATATTCTCAATATATCTGTTGTGTCTTTAAGATGTGATTTTAAAGATGGTACATATTTCTGTAAATAGATATCAATGTAAGCCGACAAATTAGATGTTAGTGAATCGATGCCAGCTATAACTGGCCTGCCTGGGGGATTTGTTTGACTTTTATGTAGTTTGGGTAAATGGTAGAATATAGGTCGTATTGGGTTCTCTTTTAAAAGGAAATTATATTCCTGTTCCGTCAGTATTCCATCCATTTTACCCTTATCCAATAGAGTTTTCAATTTTTTAAAGAAATCTTAAGTAGGATCTTTTGTTAATTTTTTATAAGTATTTTCATCATCTGATATAATAATAATAATAATCCTATTTGATTCCTTTACATAATCACATCTATTGAGAATAGCCACCCCTCCTCCCTTGTCTGCTTGTTTGATGACTATATTGGTATCCTCCATTAGATTTTTTAGTGCTTCTCTTTCCTCTTTCTTTAGATTATGATGGAATCTTTGTTCCTTTATAGTCAGTTCTTCAAAATCTTTTAAAATTAATTGTGAGAACACTTCCAAATTCTTTCCTTTTATATGTTTTGGATAGAAGGTTGATGGAAGTTTTAAACCCGAGTGTTTTAAATACAGTTGAGTGTCAGCCACCCCCTCATTTGAAATAGGCAGGTTATCCTCAACTACATTATCTCTGGTTCTAATTTCCACCTCTTTATTTTAAAAAAAACTTTTAATGGTCAGCTTTCTCAGAAATTTCTGAGCATCAATGAAAAGCCCAAAATTGTTGGGCCCTGTTGTGGGGGCAAATTTGAGACCCTTTCCAATTAGTTTCTCCTCTGTTTGAGTTAAAATTTTATTACTTAAATTAAAAATACTGTTATTTATCTTGCAGACTTCCTGAGTGCTTTTTTGTTTCTTTCTCCCCCTCTTTCTTCTGATCTTCTTCTTTGTCTTTCTAATGGGGGGTCTTTCTCCCTCGGTGTGTAAAACCGATGTGAGGAAGACCCCTCCCCTAAAAAATCCCTCTTCTCTTCTAGGTCCACTTGTCGGAATTAGTTTCTCCTTCCTTTCTTCTCTACGTTCTGCCCTATTAGACCTTGCCCCCTTGGCTCTCACCCCCTTGGCGCTCACCCCTTGCCCCCTTGGTGCTCACCCCCTTTGGCCACTCCCCCCTTGCCCCTCCCTTTGCCCCCCCCTGGCGCTCCCTCTGCCCCCCCCCCCGGCGCTCCTTTTGCCCCTGGTCCCCTTGGTGCGGGAGATGGGGGTGGGGGTGGGCAGTGGTGGTGCGCGATCGCAGGCGGGCGGTGGGTGCAGCGGGAGGCTCAGAAAGCACGCCTTTCCTCTGTCCCCCGCCCGCCCCTCCAGTTACTCACATCTGTCGCTGTACTTCACTTTGTGTGTGTGTGTGGGGGGGGGGGGTGAGTGTGTGGAGGGGGGAAGAGTGTGTGTGTGTGGCGGGGGGAGTATGTGTGTGGGGGGGGAGAGTGTGTGTGGGGGGGGGAGTGTATGTGGGGGGAAGAGTGTGTGTGGGGGGGAGAGTGGGTGTGGGGGGGGGAGAGTGTGTGTGGGGGGGAGAGTGTGTGTGGGGGGGAGAGAGTGAGTGTGGGGGGGGAGAGAGTGTGGGGGGGAGAGAGTGTGGGGGGGGAGAGAGAGTGTGTGGGGGGGGAGAGTGTGTGTGGGGGGGAGAGTGTGTGTGGGGGGAGTGTGTGTGGTTTGGGGAAGTGTGTGTGTGTGGGGGGGGAGTGTGTGTGTGTGGTGGGGGTGTGTGGGGGCGGAGTGTGTGTGTGGGGGTGTGTGTGTGTGTGTGTGTGTGTGTGGGGGGGGGGGGAGTGTGTGTGTGGGGGGGAGTGTGTGTGTGGGGGGGTAGTGTGTGTGTGTGTGGGGGGGGAGAGTGTGTGTGTGTGTGTGGGGGAGAGTGTGTGTGTGTGTGGGGGGGAGTGTGTATCTGTGGCTGTGTGTATTAGTGGCTGTGTGTGTATCAGTGGCTGTGTGTGTGTGTCTGTGCAAGCCAGCAGTGACTGTGTGGGTGTCTGTGCGTGGTCAGTGTTGGTCTGTCTGTGTGAGTGTCTGTAGGTCAGTGGCTGTGTGTGTCATTGCAGGTCAGAGAGAGAATGGGGGGCAGGAGAGAATGGAGGAGGGGCGGAGAGGGAGATGGGTGGGGAGAGAGAGGAGGGGATTGAGAGAATGGGGGTGGGGAAGGAAGGGAGAGAGAATGGGGGTAGGGAAGGAAGGGAGAGAGAATGGGGGAGGGTGAGAGAAAATGGGGGGGAAGTAAAGAGAGAATAGAGGGGATTGAGCGAATGGGGGTGGGGAGTTAAGGGAGAGAAAATAGGGGGAGAGAATGGGAGAGGGTGAGAGAAAGTGGGGGGAAGTAGAGAGATAATGAGGGACAGGGCCATCAGTCAACCACCCACGTGCCAGTCAGTCAACCACCCTCTCTCTCCCCTCTCTCCCCCCTCTCTCTCTTCCCCCATCTACCTCCCCCTCTCTCTCTTTCCCCCCTCTCACTCTCTCCCACCCTCTCTCTCTCTCTCCTACCCTCTCTCTCTCTCCCCCACCCTATCTCTCTCTCCCACCCTTTCTCTCTCTCTCCCACCCTCTCTCTCTGTCACCCTCTCTCTGTCTGTCACCCTCACCCACTCTCTCTGTTTTATCTTAACTGCCCTATACCTACACCAAAATAACCTATTCTGCTTTCTTCCAGATCTGACTCTCAAGTTTCACATGGGGGACATCGGAAGACAGGTAGGGAACACCTCCCCTCCAGTACCTTGAGGGACTGCGGATCAGGTAAGATCCCAGGTGGGATTGCTGCTTTGGAAATTGTTAAGAGGGGGCATCCTGACACTGGATAATGGGTTCAGAAGTCATTCACATCTGGCTTTTTTTGTTGTTGTTTGGTTAGTGAGGTCATCCAACACACACACACACACACACACACACACACACACACTGTACTTTTCTTCGAAATAAACCTACGTTTCTATGAAAATTGAAGTTTTTGTTTTTTTGCGGCCCACATAAACTTAAACCTTGTTTATTTGGCCTGTGTTAGCCTTTGAGCCTTAGTCCCCATGTGTCGTTACCCAAGACACAGAGCATTTCAAAATTCGGCAGTGTGGGACGTTTAGTGTGTTTGGTGTAAAATGCCCGGATTTGGAGGTACCTAAAAAATTCTGTGTTAGGGATGTCTTTTTCCGACTTAATCTTATCGAATATCTTGATGGTGATTCTACCTTCCAAATCCTTCAATCTCCCAAACCCCTGTTGTCTCAATTTCTTAAAATTTGTACTGTCTAGCCCCAGAGCAAAATCAGGATTGCCATATAGTGGAGTCATCAGGGAATGCCTAGACGTCAATGAGCATTTAAATTTAGTGTCCTTCCAGATTGCGAGTGAGTTGAGCATTGAGGACAGCGGTTTGTTTAGAGCTTTAAGTCTAGTTTTGGGGTACCAAATTAGATTATGGAGTTTCAGCGGGGCGCATAATTTGCTCTCTAAAGCCACCATTTCCACATATCAGGGTCCATATGACACTGAACAATTTGACATAATTGAGCCGCTTTGTAATACGAGAGCAAGCAAGGTGCCGCCAGCCCACCAGCCGCCGTAGATCTTTGGAGAATTTTCGCTTTAATGCGCGGTTTCTTATTTTCCAGGTACATTTTGAAATTCGAGATTGTAAGGACAGAATGTCCGCAATAACTACTGGGATCGGAAGAGCCTGAAACAAATATAGAATACAAGGTAGAAGGTTAATTTTAACGCTGTAAATTCTCCCAATCCATGAGATACTGAAAGACGACCACTCTCCCAAATCTTTTCTCAAGGACTGCAAGAGTTTAGGGTAATTTGCCGTATATAGTGATTTAACATTTTTTAGTAATATATATCCCTTGGTATTTGATTGCTTTGGTGTGCCAATTAAAATTGAAATGTATCTCTATTCATTTTTCCGTGTCTTTTGGGATGTTGAGATGAAGGGGTTCCAATTTTGATTGGTTAATTTTAAATCCAGACACTCTGTTAAATTTCCCTAGCAGGTTGAAGAGGTTGGGTAGAGAGGTGATAGGACGCGATAAAATCAGAATGACATCATCGCGTATAACGCCACTTTGTGGGATTGAGACTGAATTTGTATTTCAGATACATCCTGATTGCTCTTAATTTGGGCAATGTCAGGGTCTCCTAGACCTCCTGCCTAGCCATAGTTCTTTCCTTGTTCACCGGGTGTGCTGCTGCTTTCTGTTTGCTCTGGGTTCCTCTGTCTGTCTGTCTTCTTGTTGCTCCTCTCCCTGTCTTATAGTTCTGCTTCCTGTTTGTTCCCTTGCCTTTGTTTTGAGTCAGACTCCTATGCACATGCTTCTGTCTTTGATCCTGATCTGTTCCTGGACCAGTCCTGTATCTGATTCTGTTCATAGTAAAGGCCCTTGCTGGTAATCTGGCTTGTCCCTGTTTGATCCCTGGTCTCAGTCCCTGCTCCCCGGTCTCAGTCCCTGCTCCCAGACCTGTTACTGCTCCCCTGTCCTGTTCCAGTCTCCTTGTTGCCAACCTCTGCTTGTTTCCTGACTATGCTATCTGCCTCCTGCCTCGGACCCCTGCTTGTCACCCGACTACGCTATCTGCCGCCTGCCTCGGACCTCTGATTGCGACCCCTACTACGCTTCTGCTGTTCCGGCCACTGAGATCCTACCCACCACAGGAGTCTCCCGTGACAGAAAACAAAGGACACTTCTGGATCTCGCCGGGAACAGATTCTCTGCCTTCCTGCTTCAGCAGACCCCATCCGCTTGGAGGAAGATAAGTACTTTTTTTTGTTTTTTAGAAATCCCAGTTGGGATCCTGAAGGTTTTGTGACTGCAAAGGTTTCTGCAGGATTTTTTGTGCCACTTTCTCCCTGAGAAGAATTCCCTTTAAAAAAAAAAAAAAAAAAGCCTTCCCTGCAGTACCTGTTTTTGCCATTTTCAGACTTTCATTACCTGGCCAAGGATTGTCTCTGCATTGTGGGTGGGCCACTGCAGATTTTCAGACTCATATTTTTATTTAAGACGGTTACCTTGATTTACTGCTTTAGCTGGTTGGACCACTGCTGTTCACAGGGTTCCCATTTCAAAAGACAAGAGTGCTCCCATTATTTTGTTGTTGCATGCTGTGATTTTTTCCTGCAGTCCTTCCTATGATTGGTTCTAAAGTTTCAGATTTAACTGCAGGTTTCTCTGTCTGATATCCCTATGCCTGATGTCTAAAGTTTCAGATTTAACGGCAGGTTTCTGTCAGGAATCGGCGTTCTCCTCGTTCCCCACACAGAGCACTCCCTCCCCGCAGGGAGCCCCTGGATACACAAAACAATCCTGCCTTACCGGCCTCCACGGCTCCTCGCCCCTGCCGCCGTCACGGGATCACTCCCCTCGGCGATTCCTCTGCTCAGCGCCGGGCGCGCCCACGCCCTCCTGCACGCACACCTGCACCATCCACTGGCTCAGTTCACGCGCGTACACGAGTTACGGAGCACGCTCAGTCTGCACACTCTTATTCCCGTCCCCCGGACCTCAGGCTCCGCCCCCGCACATTGCACGAGCATACTCAGGTTACTAACAAGACTCACCTGGCCTGTTATGCCTGCACCAATCTGCAGTGTCTCCCTGTAGCTCTTCCTGTCCCGCCTCCGTTCCTAATTGGACCTTCCTGCTTTATCTAGCTCCTCTCTGCTCTCAGTCTTTGCTCGACATAGTCTCTGTATGGAAGTACTTCGGGATTCTCTCAGTGTTTTCACAGGTTCTGACGCGGCTTGTACGACTACCCCCTCTGGCTCTCGATCTCGGCACTCCTTGGACAACGCTCACTCTGGTAACCCCTTGAACACGGCTTGGACTACGACCTATCTCCACTCTCCACTCCCTGACTTTGGCAAGGCATTCTTCACTCTATCTCTACAACCGGTACCGGCAAGTATTGTCTACCTTACTACACCTGGCCTGGCAACGCTTTATACCACACTCCGGACACGCTCCATTTGCTGCGGGTGCGTGTATTACCACTTCCCCCTTCAGCTCAGGGGACGGGTCTGGTCTGCGGGCAGCACCGGCGTAACATTATGTCGAGCCCACAAGACGCAGACCAGACCGAACTTCAGCAGTTTCTCTCCAATCTGCTTCAGCAAAACCAGGCCATGGCGGATCAAATTGTGGCACTTGCACGCCAGGTCGCAGTACTCACAGACCGTGTACCGACCGCGACCTCGCCAGATGTAAGCCCCCACTCCGCAAGTGCAGTTAGCAGCTCAGATGTAAGGATTCCTCCCCCCAAGCCTTATGCAGGTGAACTGCAAGATTGTAGGGGTTTCCTAAACCAGTGTGAGGTGCAGTTTGAAATGGCCCCCCATCTCTACAATACTGATTGCAAGAAGGTAGCCTACATTTATAACCTCCTCACTGGCAGCGCCCTGGCTTGGGCTTCTCTGGTTTGGGAGTGACGTTCTGATCTTACCCAAGATTACCCGGCATTTAAAGCCGAGTTTCAACAAGTATTCGATTCTCCCGCTCGTCGGGAGATGGCATCTGTTTCTCTCCTCCAGATCACTCAGGGACGGCGAATGGTGACACAGTATTCTGTGGAATTCCGGACTCTAGCAGCCGAGACTAACTGGGGACAAGAGGCTCTCGTCTCCATATTCTGGCAGGGCCTGGTGGATCCCATCAAGGATGAACTCTCTCGCCAATCCAGGCCGGATCAATTGGAGGTCCTCATTGATTTGGCTGTCCGAGTGGATCAACGTATCCAGGTACGCCGCTCAGAGCGCCAGCGTACTCGCTTCCCTAACTTTCCAGTTCCGTTCTCCAGTACTCCCAGCAACACTCCTGCTCCCCCAAGTGTTACCACATCTCTTTGTCCTTCACTGGAGTTGCCTGAGCCAATGCAATTGGGGGTACAACGCATCCGCACACCGATACGACAGTTCCGCCACGCCGGGGGATTGTGTTTCTACTGCGGATCCATGGAACATCTGGTTCAGGAGTGTCCACTGCGTCCGGGAAACGGGAACACCCAGTGAGTAAAGAGGGGCTCTCTCTGGGTGTAATGTCTCCACGTCCCCTTTCTAAAGGTGAACTCCCTAAGAAACTTACATTTCCAGTCTTCCTTTAAGGCGATAAGTTCAAGACTTCTACCGCCGCTTTCATTGACTCAGGAGCTGGAAGAAACTTCGTGGATCTTGAATTTGCCAGGGTAAAATGCATACCACTCGTGAGGAAGAAGGTTCCCATCGCACTCGTCGGTATCGATGGACGTCCCCTTACCCCGGCCCACATCTCCTTAGAGATGGCTCCCTTGCTTCTGTCCTCACATCTGCACAAGGAGATCTTAGTTCTCGATGCCATTCACGCTCCTGGGATACCCATCGCCCTTGGTCTTCCTTGGCTACAGCTTAACAATCCTCTCATTGACTGGACTTCCTCTGCTCCCATTTCCTGGAGGCCGAGGTCAGGCGAGACTCATCAACTGCTGGCCAATACCTCTGTTCCCGAAGTTATTCTACCTTCCATTTACCATCAATTCCGGGACATTTTCAATAAGGTACAGTCAGACCTCTTGCCGCCACACAGGACTTATGATTGTCCGATCGATCTAGTTCCAGGTTACTCCCTACCCAAGTCCAAGACCTACCCCTTGTCATTACCAGAATCTCACGCTATGGATGAATATATATCCAGGAGAATCTCAAGAAAGGCTTTATTCGTCACTCCAATTCCCCAGCAGGGGCTGGGTTTTTCTTCGTCAAGAAAAAGGACGGGTCGTTGAGGCCTTGCATCGACTACAGGGGTTTGAACCACATAACTATTAAAAATCGTTACCCCCTTCCCCTTATTACCGAACTGTTCGATAAATTACAGGGGGCCAAGATTTTTTCCAAGTTGGATCTACGTGGTGCCTATAACCTTGTGCGCATCAGGAAGGGGGATGAATGGAAGACGGCCTTCAACACGCGTAGTGGACACTACGAATATCTGGTAATGCCTTTCGGCTTATGTAATGCTCCCGCTGTCTTCCAGGATTTCATTAACGACGTCTTTCGTAAGGTACTCAATATTTTTGTTATTGTATACTTGGATGATATCCTGATTTTTTCCAAAGATCTCCAGGACCATATACGCCACACCTCCTACGTCCTTTCCCGTCTCCGTAAACACCATTTCTACGACAAACTGGAGAAGTGCACCTTTCATCAGACCTCTACTCCGTTCCTGGGGTACATCATTTCCGATGAGGGGTTTATGATGGACTCCGGTAAACTTCAAGCAGTCACTGAATGGCCAAGACCCAATTCTCTCAAGGCCATACAACGTTTTTTAGGGTTCGCTAATTATTATTGTAAGTTTATACGGAGTTTTTCCACCATTGTGGCACCCCTTACTGCGCTCACCAAAAAAGGAGCTGATCCTTCTGCTTGGTCATCTGAGGCCATCTCCGCCTTCGAGACACTCAAGGAAGCCTTTATATCCGCACCTACTCTCCGTCATCCCAACATTGAACTTCCCTTCGTCCTGGAGGTCGACGCTTCTGATTGCGGCGCTGGTGCCGTCCTTTCTCAGAGACCCACGCCCCAAGATAAGTTACATCCCTGTGCATATTTTTCCAAGAAATTCTCATCTGCCGAGAGGAACTATGACGAGGGTAACAGGGAACTTCTGGCCGTGAAGATGGCTCTTCAAGAGTGGAGACACCTGCTGGAGGGGTCAAAAGAGCCGTTTACTATTCTCACGGACCACAAGAACCTTCTTTACATAGAGAACGCTCGACGCCTTGGTCCACGACAGGCTCGTTGGGCCCTTTTTTTTTCTCGATTCGATTTTCACCTTTCCTATATCCCCGGGACCAAGAACGTAAAGGCAGACGCACTCTCCCGAATACATTCTTCTGAAGAGAGGCCAGAAGAATCTTTGGAGACTATCCTTCCACAAGAGAGGATTCTCGCCACGTCTTCTTTCAAGAATCTTGACAAGATTTTGCACTCCCAGAGACGCATTCCCAAGGACTTGGTGGTTCCCGACAACAAACTCTTCGTACCTTCCAAATTTGTTCCAGAGGTCCTGTCTTGGGGTCACTCCTCTAAATCTGCAGGTCATCCAGGTTTTAAGAAGACTACTGGTCTCATTCGTCGGAATTTCTGGTGGCCAAGGATGTCTCAAGATATTCTGGAGTTTACCCGCGCCTGCCCCACGTGCGCTCAAAGCAAGACTCTCCGTCAAAAGCCTCAGGGTTTTCTGTTACCCCTTCCAGTTCCTGACCGCCCCTGGTCCCACATTTCGATGGAATTCATCGTGGAGTTGCCCAGGTCCAGAGGAATGAATACTATCTTGGTGGTCGTGGACAGGTTCTCGAAGATGTCCCATTTCATTCCACTTAAAGGATTACCCACCTCTCCTGCCCTTGCTGATATCTTTACAGAGCAGATTTTCCGGATTCATGGGATCCCTTCGTCCATTGTTTCTGACAGAGGTTCTCAGTTTGTATCCAAATTTTGGAGAGCTTTCACGAAGAGATTGGGCATCTCTTCTTCTTTCTCTCCCGCCTATCATCCTCAGTCCAATGGACAAACGGAGAGAATCAATCAATCCATGGAGAAGTACCTGAGATGTTTTATATCCGATTTCCAGGATGATTGGGCTCAACTCCTCTCTTGGGCAGAGTATGCCGTCAATTCTTCCAAAAACGAGTCCACCCGGGAGTCGCCCTTCTTTATAAATTATGGGTTCCACCCTCCCTGTCTTCCCATCCCCAACATTCCTTCTGGAGTACCAGCCGTAGATGAACGCATTTCTTCCCTCCAAACCGCATGGTCCAGGATTCAGTCTACCCTTCTCAACTCCTCCCGCAGATCGAAACTACAAGCCGATCGTCATCGTCGTTCGGCGCCCAGTTACAAACCAGGGGATTTGGTATGGCTCTCCTCTAAGAATATCCACCTCAAGGTACCATCTGCTAAACTGGCACCTAAGTTCCTGGGTCCCTTCCCTATTTGTGAACAAATCAATCCCGTGGCATTCCGGCTCCAACTACCACCCAGTATGAAGATTCCCAATGTCTTTCATGTGTCCCTCTTAAAACCATTTATCTCCAGTCACTTCTTTCCGGATCAGACTCGTAAACCGGATCCCATTACTGTCCAAAATAACGAGGAATACGAAGTTCACTCTCTTTTGGATTCTCGCCTATCCAGGGGTCAGCTCCAGTTTTTGGTGCAGGGGAAGGGCTTTGGCCCTGAAGAGAGATCCTGGGTACCTTCAAAGGACATTCATGCCCCGGCCCTTCTTAAGTCCTTCAGGAAAAAGTTTCCAGAGAAACCGTCCTTGGACCGTCCTGAGGCCGTTCCTGAAGAGGGGGGTACTGTCAGGAATCGGCGTTCTCCTTGTTCCCCACACAGATCACTCCCTCCCCGCAGGGAGCCCCTGGACACAAAAAAATCCTGCCTTACCAGCCTCCACGGCTCCTCGCCCCTGCCGCCGTCGCGGGATCACTCCCCTCGGTGATTCCTCTGCTCAGCGCCGGGTGCACCCACGCCCTCCTGCACACACACCTGCACCATCCACTGGCTCGGTTCACGCGCGTACACGAGTTACGGAGCACGCTCAGTCTGCACACTTTTATTCCCGTCCCCCGGACCTCAGGCTCCGCCCCCGCACATTGCACGAGCATACTCAGGTTACTAACAAGACTCACCTGGCCTGTTATGCCTGCACCAATCTGCAGTGTCTTCCTGTAGCTCTTCCTGTCCCGCCTCCATTCCTAATTGGACCTTCCTGCTTTATCTAGCTCCTCTCTGCTCTCAGTCTTTGCTCGACATAGTCTCTGTATGGAAGTACTTCGGGATTCTCTCAGTGTTTTCACAGGTTCTGACGCGGCTTGTACGACTACCCCCTCTGGCTCTCGATCTCGGCACTCCTTGGACAACGCTCACTCTGGTAACCTCTTGAACACGGCTTGGACTACGACCTATCTCCACTCTCCACTCCCTGACTTCGGCAAGGCATTCTTCACTCTCTCTCTACAACCGGTACCGGCAAGTATTGTCTACCTTACTACACCTGGCCTGGCAACGCTTTATACCACACTCCGGACACGCTCCCTTTGCTGCGGGTGCGTGTATTACCACTTCCCCCTTCAGCTCAGGGGACGGGTCTGGTCTGCGGGCAGCACCGGCGTAACAGTTTCTCTGTCTGATATCCCTATGCCTGATGTCTAAAGTTTCAGATTTAACTGCAAGTTTTTCTGTAGTAATTCCTTGCTGTCTATGATATTTCTATGCCTGATTTCTAAAGATTCAGATTTAACTGCAGGTTTTCTCTGTCTATATGATATCCCTACGCCTGATGTCTAAAAATTCAGATGTAACTACAGGTTTCTCTGTCTATGTTTTTTCCTTGCATTTATGATATCTCCGACTGATGCTAAGGTCTCAAAAGGTCAG
Organism: Ascaphus truei; assembly: GCF_040206685.1. Taxonomy (NCBI): domain Eukaryota; kingdom Metazoa; phylum Chordata; class Amphibia; order Anura; family Ascaphidae; genus Ascaphus; species Ascaphus truei. The sequence continues at coordinate 236,414,137 of NC_134485.1, read as the reverse complement.
CGCTCTTATCTTGTGTCTCTCTGTGTCTAATATTTCTGTTGTTCATTATAATGCTTCTGCCTTAAAGACACATTTCCTCTTCACTGGTTTCTAGGGACGTTTGGTTTTCCCATGTCCGAAGCTATGGCTCCCACTCTGAAAACAGTCTTGAGCAATAAATGTGAACACAGTACCACTGATTTTTCTGAACTTCTCAAAGCAAGGAAGAAGAAAAGGAAAGGAGGTATTACCGTGGAAGTTGCAGAAGGAATTAAGGATGAACCTTTAATCTCAGGAGAGTTTGCATTTGATGAAAGAGATATGCTGCAGCTTAAGTCAACTCACAGACTTATCCCAAGAATAGTGGAAGAAAAGAAAGATGTATTAAATGAAGGAAAAGATGCCCTAACTCAGACACTTCAATCTGCACAGAAAGAGATTGATTGTCTTCATGGACGTTTAGATAAAGAGCAAGAAACCAAGGCTGCACTACAAAGCTGTCTATCCTCAGCAATTGCTACGTGTGTTCTCCAGGAGAAAGAAAAAGATCAGTTGGAGAGGGACAGGGTGATCCTTTCAAGTAAACTGGAGAAGGCATACGCTGATTCTGTCCATGACCAGAGTTTAATTGATCAAGCTTACTCAGCGCTGGAAACCTCTCAGAAGGAATTTCACAGGCTTAATACAGAGCTTAAAGTCTCCCAGGAGGAGATTTGCTACTTCAAAAAAGAGATGGAAGTCGTTCGGGAGGAGAGATGCCACTTGAAAACAGAGAGACGTTCTATTAGAGAGGACTTCGAAGGGTGGAAAAGTGAGTCTGAAACTAAAAAACTAATTTACAAGACCCTCTCTGTCCAAAGCCAGTGAAGGAGATAAAAGACTCCATGAATCAGAAGAGGAGAAGAGACTATTGATAGAAGAAAAGTCAAGGATGCAATTAGCACTGGAAAAAGCAGAGGGTGACTGGGAAAAAGAAAAATATCAGTTGGAGAATGACAGGGTGATCTTGTGAAGTAAGCTGGTGAAGGCCTACGCTGATTCTGCCCAGTACCAGACTTTCATGGCTCAAGTTGACGCAGCGCTGGAAGCATCTCAGAAAGAGGTTCACAGGCTTACTACAGAGCTGGAAGCCTCTAAGGAGAAGAGTTGCCACTTCAACACAGAACTATGTTCATTGAGAGAAATCTTTAAAGGGTTAAATATCAGTTTTGAAACTGTAACCCAAGAGTGCAAGAATCTCTGTGTCCAAGTCAGTGAAGGAGATAAGAAAGTCCATGAATTAGGAGAGGAGAAGAAACAGTTGGCCCGGGAAAAAATAGACATGCAGACAGCACTGCACGATGCAGAGAGAGTGCTGCAAGAAGAATGTGTCTCCCTGGAGCAGCGAACACACGCAGAAAATATGCTACAGAGTCAGCTGCAAGAACTGCATGCACATCTGCAGGACACGAAAGAGAAATGGGTGAATGTTGAGGAAAAGCAGCGAGTTCTGCAGGAAGAAAGTTTCCAGACTGCCTACAAAGTAAAAATGCTGCAAGAGTATTTAAGTACCCAGTGTGTCCCCAAAGAACAGCATGAGGAGCTGAAGGCCACACTGAGCATAACCAGAGCCTCGCTGGAGGAGGAGCTTAAAGCACAGGTAACCCTGTATGAGAGGGAGCACAAGGTAGTCCAGAGACTGAAGCTGGAGTTAGAGGAGTAGAGACACTGCTCCATCCCTAACAGCCAGTACACCCAAGAGAAAGAGACCAGGAAAAGGCAAGCAGCTGAGACCCTAGCAAAGGAATTTGCAGAGCTCCAAGACATGATGAGGGATGCATGGAAGAAATCTCAAAATGATCACAGTGAAGAGATGAAAGTCCTGAGAAGAGAATTGCAGGATGCACTAAACCAGGGGCCTCTCGCTGAGTGGAAATTGCAACAACACCTAAAAATGAAAGAAGCTGAACTGACAACTGCATTGAGTGGGAAAAGAAGTGCAGAAGGACAGCTTCAAGAGCTGAAAACTCAAATAGCTGGTCTTAATGAGAATTTAAGTGATACCATAAAAAGGCAGTCACAAAAAGAGACCATGAAGAGTGAACTTAATGTCCCCATTGACTTGTACGGAGGGTCTGATTGTCAGGACGAGCTCACCACAAACGAGGCGGGACCGCGGTGCTGAGGTGGGATAGGATATAACGCCACCCACAGCCACGAGGGCACGTCTTGAGAGTAGAGTGGTCTGGGAGTCCGAGTCGGGGCAGGAGAGGTACGGATGGTAGAGGGTGCTGTTCGCCAAGTCCAGGGTTAGAGAGAGGGACGTAATCGTTTACCGTTTGCCGGGTTCGGGGTGCCAGAGGTGCGGAGAGTCGTATTGCCGTGTGCCAAGTTCGGGATGCCAGAGGTGCGGATAGTCGTAGAGGAAGCCGGTTCAGTACACGAGGAAGACTGCAAAACAAGACAGGATAAGACAGGACTAGGGAGGCAGAGAGTGATGAGAACAACTGGTTCTATGCTCAGCCGACGAGTTAGTGAAACTGTAGGGTATATATGGGAGAGAGGACCCAATGGCAGCGCAGCAAGGTGGGGGGGTGTGGAAGGGCCAGGCTACGGCAGGGATAGAAAAAATCCTGCGGGAGGTAAGCGGAGCACAGCAGAGCAAATGCAGGGGCTAAACACCAAAATGAATAAAAGTCCTTTATTGCATGATCGACATCATGGTAAGTGGTGAGTAAAAATCTCTGAGATTTTTACTCACCACTTACCATGATGTCGATCATGCAATAAAGGACTTTTATTCATTTTGGTGTTTAGCCCCTGCATTTGCTCTGCTGTGCTCCGCTTACCTCCCGCAGGATTTTTTCTACTGTTTATCATCAGCGTGACGCACGCCTAAGGAACAGCTGATATCTGCTAACTGTGAGTACCCCAGTCCGCTTACCTGCGTTCTGGGGCTAATGTTCCTTGTACCCACATACCTCCTAAGGGGGACATTATACTGTTCTTAGGTAATCAGATATTTTACACTGATTTTACCGTTAGATACAGGTCCCGCCCGCCATAGAGGAGTAAGGGTTAACTGTATGGAACACACGGTTTACATGCTTCATAAGACGGCTTTTCCAACTTGTTATTGATCATATGACATATACCTACTATCATTTCTACAAGGAATACCACTTAGCTGAGCACGGTACTGGGGATCTTTTCCCTATTTTTTACGGCAGGGATAGGTTCAGCATGAGTCCCAGGGGAGGAGCAATAAAGCCCAGTAGTAAGGTTGTATTTAGTAGCAGCAATAGTTTGAGGTACTGTGCCTTTAAGGGGATGGTGTGCCTCCGTGTGGCCGCGCCTCCGTGTAGCAGCGCTTGCGGGCACGTGACCGGGCATACCCGCAGGACCAACCCTTGAAGAGGAGCATTGGCATGCGCGCGCGCGCCCACGTGGAGCTGCGATCGGCATCTTGTAGGAAGGCTGCCTGTGTGCCGCGGGAGGACCCGGCGGAGCTGCAGGTGAGTGGGGAGCACGCCGAGAGCAGCGTGACTCCCGGATACTTACACTGATGCACCCGTTCCTGAGGCCCATGTTCCTGATGTCCATGCCCCTGTGATTGAGTTGAATGTACCCACTGGGAAGTTCCTGATTCCAAAACTAAAAGAGATATGTTGGTCACATAAAGAGACCATGGAAAGTGAACTATATGTCCCCATGGATGCATGTGAAGAGCATGATGTATCTGTTCCCGAAGCCCCTGCTATGACGTTAGACGGATCCCTTGTGAAGTTCCTTGCTATGCCTAATGTACCTGAAGCTGATGCCTACGCTCCTGTGATGAGGATAAATGCACCTCTCACAGATTTCCCATCAGCACTTGACGTACACATTAAGTTGGCCTTCCATCAAGGTTTCCCTGAAGAGCCTGGAGGATTGTCCGGACTTGTTGCTGATTCCTATGTTCCTGCGAAACATGGAGTGTTTTCAGAAGGTCATCATGAGTCGGCTTTCCATCAGGGACACCCCGCTAAACCTGGAATGCCGTCAGGATGATCTACTGGCTCCTCTGCTCTCGCTGTAAAGACAAGTGCATGTTCTTCCATTTATCTACAAGTAGCTGATGTGTCCTCTGCTGAGCCTGTGACCTACTCTGCAAAGTCAAGCTTACTGCTTACTGATTCTCTGGCTTTTGGGTTGATGCATCCTGACATTCAACTGTTCCAATAGAGAATTGAATTCCTCTGTCTGCATTCTGATGGACTTTTTCAATCTGTACCTGTGGAGTACCCTCTGCCCGCTGACAAACCACCAGAGGTGGGTCACCTTGAGTCCACTTTTCATCAAGGCCTCTGGGAAGAGTCCGGAGAACGCTTTTTTTGAGGGGGGTGTAATGTCAGGGTCTCCTAGACCTCCTGCCTAGCCATAGTTCTTTCCTTGTCCCCCGGGTGTGCTGCTGCTTTCTGTTTGCTCTGGGTTCCTCTGTCTGTCTTCTTGTTGCTCCTCTCTCTGTCTTATAGTTCTGCTTCCTGTTTGTTCCCTTGCCTTTGTTTTGAGTCAGACTCCTATGCACATGCTTCTGTCTCTGATCCTGATTTTTTCCTGTACCAGTCCTGTATCTGATTCTGTTCATAGTAAAGGCCCTTGCTGGTAATCTGGCTTGTCCCTGTTTGTACCCTGGTCTCAGTCCCTGCTCCCCGGTCTCAGTCCCTGCTCCCAGAGCTGTTACTGCTCCCCTGTCCTGTTCCAGTCTCCTCGTTGCCGACCTCTGCTTGTTACCTGACTACGCTATCTGCCGCCTGCCTCGGACCCCGGCTTGTCACCTGACTACGCTATCTGCCGCCTGCCTCGGACCCCTGCTTGTCACCCGACTACGCTATCTGCTGCCTGCCTTGGACCTCTGATTGTGACCCCTACTACGCTTCTGCTGTTCCGGCCACCGAGATCCTACCCGCCACAGGAGTCTCCCGTGACAGACAGCTAGTGGCTCCATGGAAAGGGTGCACAACAGGGGCTAAAGCTGGCATCCCTGTTTCGTACCACTTTGAATTCTAAAAAGCTCTGAGGAGAAGCCTTGATGGATGACTCTCGCTGTGGGCTTCATATATAATGCTTTGATTGCGCTTAAGATTCTGCCACCAAAATCAAATGCTCCAAGCCTGGCATCCAGATATGACCAGTCTATCCTTTCAAAGGCTTTTTCTGTGTCTAGGCTTAACACTCTCCCCAGAAGTTTGTTGGCATTAATTAACTCAATTACATCAACAATTCTCCTGGTGTTGTCGTCCGCTTGTCTATCTCTAATAAATCCAACTTGATCCGGGTGAATCAGCCATGGTAGGATAGCGCTTAATCTATTGGCCAGTAATTTTTAGTAGATTTTGATATCTGCATTTATTAAAGATATTGTCCTGTAGCTTTGACAATTTATGGAGTCTTTGCCCTGTTTGTGAATTAACTAGATGGACGCCTGGAGCATCTGCTCCGCGAACAGAGCTCAGGCTAGGACCAAATTAAACATCCTCAGCATGTGGGGGGTTAGGATCCCAATTAACTTTTTATAATATAGATTAGAGAACTCGTCTGGGCCTGGCGCTTCAGAGGATTTAAGGCTCTTAACTACTTCAGGCAAGAAAGGGGGGAAGGGGAACACAAAATGAATGAGTCCCCTAAAGAATTCACTAACTGCACTCCTACATGATATAAAATCTAACTTTTAATAAATTTACTTAAAACATATATTACCAAGCGTAACTTAACTACTTCCAATAATTATTCTACTGTAAAATCTTTTTGAAGACCCTCTCGCTCCACCCCACTCAACCTCGGTAGTGACGATTCCGCCAAGAAGCTCTGTAGCACCTTGCTCATTGTAGAGCTTTTCATAATATGTTTTAAACTCTTCCACTATGCGTTTGGGGTTAGATGTCACGTCTCCCGTGCGAGTCCTAATGGAGTGTATATTATAATTTGGTTGCCTATTGCGGATTTTGTTAGCAGGGTATCTGGCTTGTTTGCTTTTTCCAAAAATTTCCTCTTTGACCAACTCAGTGTGTTCTCCGCCTGGGAGGTGAGGAGCATGTTGAGTTCAATTCTCACATTTTTAGTTCCCGTAAGATCTTGTCTCCACCCTTTTTGCTATGAAGAATAGAGAGCTCATGCAGTTTCGCTTTTAACTGGTTTACTTTTGTATCCCTTTTCTTTTTCCTGCCAGCTGAAATGTTAATCAATGTGCCTCTAAGGCCTGGGTCCTGCTGCATCCGGCGGCGCGCAAGGCAGCGTGCACGTCACTCACCAGACATGTGTTCCTCCCGAGTTGGCCCCAGTCCCTCCTCTCTGCAAGGCTCGCTTCGCACTGTGATGCGTCAGCCAGCAGGGATACAACAGGATCGTGATCCCAAGCGGCGACGCATCACGTGGTGCGGCAGGGAGCCAATGAGATGGGGAGGAGGGGAGCTGTCTCGAGCTATAGGAGTTTGTGTGGTTCGAAATCTGCACTGTCCTCTGTGCAGCATGGCAACATTTCTCCCTCCCCCCTACCCTCCCTGCTTCACTCCCGGAGATGCTTTGAAAAGTAATAAGGACATGCAGAGCAAGGTGTTGCTGATTTCCCTGGCATCGTAGGGGTTAATATAAATCCATGTCCCATGCCATCCTGCACGGGAGGGGGGGGGGAGAAGCAACAAGGCAGAGGGGTTTCCATGTGTGTGCCTGTGTGTAATGGTCCTTAGCCTAAGAGTAGCTTTGTGAGCCTCCCATAGGGTTTATGGGAGTTCACGCTATCTCTATTAATCCCAAAAAATGGCACTAATTTTTCTTTAAGAGTTTGTGTTATCTCTGGGATCTTTATAATGGATTCATTAAGTTTCCAGTTTGGTCCTGGGCTGCTAGTCTAATTTGTGTGCACCGGAGCTCTATGGGTGCATGATCTGACCATGAAATATCATGGATCCTAGAGTAGGCGATCTGCGGGACCAGTCTATTGGATACAAAGAAGTAATCAATCCTACTGTAACTGCTGTGCGGGTGTGAGTAGAATGTGAAGCCTCTTTCTCAGGGGTGTTGTTCCCTCCATATGGCAACTAATTGTTTGTCCAAGCGCTACCGTACCCTCATTCTTACCCCTCTTAGGCCTCGGGCATGGTCAGCGCCCCATGCTGAGGCGCGCTGCTGCTGGGCACTGAGCCCCTGCAGCCGCAATGAGAGCGGCATTAGCAGGGACTCACGCACGCTTCCGCATGCCTGCGGAAGTGTGTGTCTTAAGAAATCTTTTGTTTCTTCGCTTGCCGGAGCGCAGGGCCGGTCACGTGAGCGGTTCGCCCAATGAGCGCGAACCAGCTCCGTGAAGTCACTGGCCCGCCCCCAGACACACCCACGGATGGCATGCGCTCTAAGGCCAGGGAAAGCACCGCTGGTTTGTCCAGCGTCGGGTTAATGGTCTTATTAAATTCCCCCGCTAAGACTACATTGCCCTCTGCTATCCTATTTAAAATTGTGAAAAATGAATTGAAGAATTGAGGTTTTCACATGGGGTGTAAATATTCCCCAGTGTTAGTCGACAACTTTGAATCGTTCCTATTATAATTTGAAACTTTCCTTGTCTCTCTTTATGCTTTCTAATGTAAACGGCAACTTATTGTGAATCAATATAGCCACTCCTTTTTTTTTCTTTCGCGGATGCTAAGTGAATTTGAAGTTTTTGTCTAGATATTTAGGACAATTGGTTACACTAAAATGGGTTTCCTGAAGGAACAGTATATCTGCTTTCCTCTTCTTGTATTCAGAGAAAGCGATGCGCCTTTTGTGCTATTAAAGCCCTTAACATTATGGGAAATAAAGTTTACCGCCATCTGTGTTTGTTATAAGACTCTCTTACCCCATTCACGCTCCTCCTCTGACGCTGTCGGGAGCTTCGGGTCCATTTTCTCTGTGTGCTTCTTGCTGCAACTCTTTCACCCTCCTGGCCGGGACGGGGGATGGGGAAGGGATCACACAAAAGGGGAGACAGGGAAGAAAAGACATACAGAAAATATACCAAACTAAATGAGCTTCTTTGGTCCTAAGCGACCTAGGCTCATTTGCCCGAGGGAAACAGACTTTCACTGGGCCCTCCCAACCTTGGGCCCAAGGACATGGGCTGCAGATAAACCCAAACTCCCATGGGTCTTTACCCGCGAGCTGAGTTAGGACCAGCTCGCTGGAATGCCAGCGCATGCCGACAGTGATTGTGACGGTGTGACGGGAGACGCGCTTAATAACACATTTATATTTCGTGAGTCCTAATTGAGCAGAACAGGTTGAGCAAAATAAAATGAGATTTATTCCCTTGATAGGCAAACACACGACAACTGCAGAATAAACTTAATAATTACACTTACGGGTAGAGAAACAGAGGATAATGTCCAGAAAGGTGCAAAGCTTGTCCTTTAAAATGTAGTCCATTTGCAAATTGCCAAATAAATAGCCAGTCCAATCCTTCTGTGAATGTGCAAAGTCTTTTCTGGTTCTCTGGGATTGGTCTGGATCCCCAGGGCTAACGAAATCCTGAAGCAGGGCCAGTTTCCTTGTTGCAATGTTTTTAACCCCTTGCGTTCTGGAATCGTAGCCGCTGTACTTGGGTCTTATCCGCTTGAAGAAATCAGGTAGCAACAGCAACACAGCAACCACAACAACACAGGAATGAGGGGTACAGGCTTTTTTAAGGACAAGGGCCTGTGAAGTGTTACATTAGCCTCATCCCATTGGCAAGGAATTATCTTCCTCCTATCAGAACCTGCCAGGTCACATGGGCACATCCTACAGCCAGCTCAGGTAACTCTGAGCATGCTCAGTAAGCAGCTTGGCAGCACTGCTAAGTAAAAAGGGGCCCCTCATTTCTGGGGACGCAATGTCTGGAGTTTGGTCCCAAGGTGTGAAATATCCAGGATGAGTAACAGGACCTGCTACTCAGAAACATCCTGATTAAGTGACACTTCAAGAATCTAATGTCTTTCATCCCCTAGACGCATCGGCATCTCACAACCGGGGACTCATATATGCATAACATTTGTTCCTTAATGCATTACAAAGGCAGGCAGAAACAGTAGCATCCTGCCTGTGCATTTTACAACTGCAACAGAAAGGCACTTCATCAAAAATATATGTTTCCCTTATGACAAAGTTATATTTTTAATATGTGTGTTCTTGGGGGGTTACACTGAGGCTGCACCCCAAAAATCAGGGTGCTAGCTCACTCCGTTCCTAAATTAGCAGTCTTAAAAGGGGAACAGCATATAATATTAACCCCTTCATCCCCAATACGAAATAGGGGTAACCAGCCGAGCCCACTGCCTTTATTAATGCGCTGATTACCCCCCATTTTTGCCACAGACGGTGCTTCCGCCTATCCCTCGTCGCACAATGTTTTTCATTTTTTTTACTTGCATTGCAAACACAAAAACATCCCGATAAAGTAACCTCCTAACCTACTACAATCTAATGAGCTCTATTTACCCATTCTACTTATATCGCCTCTTCCAGAACACCTCTTGAACCTTTAGCAGAATCACTCCTGATCCATGTAACACCCTACCTCTGCTAATTCTTAACTTGGACCCCTGCTTAATAAGAAACTCTCTGCAGACTTGCCTGCTTTAGCCTAGGATCCTTGACTAACTTTAGTTTAGATATATACCGAAACAATTAATAACAGTAGGTAAAAGTAACCAGGTTAGTCAACCTTAGATACACAGACAAGCTCTAGAGATGCATATATGAGAATAGATACTTACTTGAGCTCATAGTTAACGATATCTACCACGGTACCTCAGCTGAGGTAAACCGCGTATTAACTGAACATATTCTAGCATATATATGAGATCTTGGTAAGTTGGTACTATGGTCTCTGCTATCTATGCAGTCTCACCAGTCTGTGTAATATTAAATCAATGATTGCTGTGATGATAGTCCTGTGTAACAAACCATGTTCAAGTTGCTGGTAGTAACAATGCAAATATTTACTATATTTAACTATCTGCCGACTCTCAAGCCCTAGCCTGAATCCCCCCACTATCTTCATTCCAAAGGACAGCCTGTAACTACACCTCTGAGTATCTTAATCCTTCTTTCCTATGCTCTCTGTTCTGGCCTTTATACTCTAACTCCCTGTAATGCCCCCATCCCTCCTTCCTCTGTCTCCTGCCTACCCTTCCCACTTTCCTTCCACCCATAACCTAATACACTGTCTCTAACACTTTAACCCGCCGCCTTAACTCCTCACCATACGCACTTTCTCCCTCCCAGCCCACCCTGACCCCTTGGGTGTCATCGGTGTTGTAGTTCAATATCCCAGACGACCCTCCTCTCTCCCTCCCCGTCATTGCTGCTCCTGTCCCTCACTCGGTCCCCTGGCAGCAGAATTTGTGCACCACCACCAGGTTCTAGGGGTCAATCAGTCTATGTCTGTCCCTGTCGGAGTCTCACGTGCGCTTTCTCTTTGGGTCAGGCTTCGGCTGTCGTCTCCCCGGCTTCCCTCCCTCCACTCCCAACGGAGGCAACTTGTTGTGGTGATCCTTACTTTACTGTGATACCTCTCATGTCCAGACCAGAAGCTTGTAAGGTAGGCTCCATTTCGGCTTGCGCGCCCTTTCTTGTCTACCATCTTGGTCTGCGCATCTTTCCTCCACATTCCGCAGGGCTCCATGATGCCTCGCCAGGCGGGTCCACCATCTTCTTTTTTTTTTGCATCACTTTAACTCTGAAAAAGTCTCAAAAGTTTAAAAAGAACCGGACCGGAGTGTTTACTGAATCAGGGCTCTGTATCTTCGTAACTAAACAAGGAAACTGGCGTTGCCCTTTTAAGGGGCAAAACCTTTTACAAGAATGCAGCGGTTAGCCTCCTTTAAGTCTTTAATTGCTTGATTGAATAATTGGATGATTGCATGGACTCAATCAATAGCTTTCTCCTTCTGTTTTCTCGTTGCGGGAGGGTCGCTTCTCTGCCTGGTGAGTGAACTCTTAGTTTATTCCTATTCTCCACAGCAAGTCCTTACCCTCTGTGGTATATTTAAGCATGTGTGCCCTTCCATTTTTAATAACGAGCAGTCCGAAGGGGTAGGCCCACCTGTACTTGACCCCCCTATCCCTGAGGATCTTTGTGATGGGTTGTAGGGCCCTTCTTTTGCTTAATGTGGTTGGAGAAATATCATGAAAGATGAGCATTTGAACCCCCTCAAACATGACTGTGGGGGCCATTCTTGTAATGCTGCACAGCTCCTCTTTTATTTTAAAATAATGCGACGGGTTTTCCGGCAGGGGCTTTGGGCGTTGCGCTCTTTGGCACCGGTCCATTATTAACTCGGCCTCCGTCTTCCCGGGCAGCAGGGAGCTCGGCCATCTTCCCAGCATTTCATCCACGTCTAGGGTATCTTCAGGGATCCCGTGGATCCATATGTTATTACGGCGATCCCTGTTTTCGCTGTCCTCCTGTTTCTCCACAACCTCTTCAATCCACTTTTAAGTAGGGTCAGCTCATGCTCTGTGTCTTTATGACATGCAACAGAGGAGTCCATTTTTCTTTCTAGTTTCTTTCTAGTTCGTCCATACGTTGATATCTTTTCTGAGGCTCTCTATCTCTTCGTGAAAGAAGGATTTCAAGTCCAGGAACAACTTTGTAATGTCATTTTTTTATTACGAGCTGCAGCTCAGGGTTATCTCCCCTGTCATGTGTGGAATCCGTGTAGGAACCGGTCTATTCTTGAGAACATATTGTGTGCATGTGAAAAAAAAGTTAAATCTTTTTCTAGCGGGTTTAAAACTCTCTTATTTTTTCCCCAAAGGATTTTAAGGTTCCCCGTTGTGAATGCGAGTGGTGAGGTACCCTTTTGTTTCCTGATCTGTCAAGTGTCCAGTCCTCCACTACATTGAAGTCGCCCCCTACAACAACGGCCCCTGCATCCCACTCCAAAATCCTTTGGTAAAGATCTGTGAAAAACAAATGGTTAGACAGATTCGGGGCATACACATTAACCAACAACATTCTCGAGTCTTCCATGGAGATGTTGATCATGAGATATCTTTCTCCCGGGTCGTTCAGAATTTTATCGACGGCGTAGTTCCCATTTTTGTTTATTAATATTGCAGTTCCTCTTTGCTTTCCAGTGTATGGTGCCATGATTATTTCTTGGATCCATGGCGTTTTGAGTCTTTTGGTGTCCTCCTTCAGGAGTGGTGTCTCTTGGAGGAACGTCACCTGTGCTTTGGATCTTTTGATGTGGGAGAGTATCTTCCTTCTCTTTGCTGGTGAGTTCAGGCCCCCGGTATTCCAAGAGACCATTTTGAGGTTATCTATCCGGATTTGTGGGTCTCCGGTTTCTGCTTCACCTTTGTCATGAGGCTGCATCTTTCCAATTCCTTCCGTGGGGTTACATTCCTTGTTTTGTTTGGTTTCTATTGGAGGTAAGCCGTCCCAGCGAGAGGCCCCCTTCAGTCTTTTTGGTGTTTTAGAGTTGAAAGAAGTTGTGATTTTGGTTGATCTTTTCAGTCGTATCGTGTTGGTCCGTGTAACAGGGGAGTAATCCCTGTTCAAGTAATGTGCCTTTAATCTAGCAGTGTGGTGGTTAACTGCTGGTAGTCAATTAATAAACACCACCTGCCTGATTTAGATTGCTTACAAAAGCCTGTCTATTGAGACAGGAAGTGACTCCTTAGCTCACTTGTGAGCTGACCTTTGGAGACAGAGCAGGGGTTCTTGAGTCTCCCAGGAGAGACTGACCAAGAGAACACAGATCTCTGGAGCTGACCATGTCTTGAGCTCTGCCAGAAGACACAGCAGAGCTGATTTCAAGACACAGGGAAAACTACTAAACCTGAAGCTGACACACCCTGAGAGAAGGGAGCTGAACCAGGAACTGAGAAGATTTTCCCTGCAAGAAACAGATAAGACTTTCATTCTTAAGAGACTTCTTATATCTGCTTATTTCATGCTATGTGTTTGGGGCTGGGAGAAAATGCTTGACTAAGGGAGATGTGAATTATTGCATAGTGTTTCACTAGAAATACTCCCAAGTGAATAGAAGCTTTGTTCCCCCCCCCCCCCTGTGTTTGGATGGATTTCCTGATGAAAAGGAAAAGGCACAATAAAGCCTTATTATAATTTCACCTTATAAAAGTCTCCAATTGTGTACCTCTGTGAACGTCCGTCTACATATGGTGTCCGAAGTGAGATGAGAGGTGTCTTTGAAGTTAAAAAGGACCGGAGATTTTTATGTGAAGTTTTTTTATGCTTTTTGCCTACAAACAAGTCTGAGCAACTTAGGAAAAAAAAAAAACCTCATGCAGCAGAGATCAGAGTTAAAGGGATATACACCACTGAAACTTACAAAACCACAGATGGACTCTTTGCCCCAATCCCAAGAGGAGAGAGACTGCTGAAACAGCTAAAACTTATTTGCCTATCACAAAGTGTAATATAGTCATTGAAATAGGGGTTTTGCCTTCCAGCCATAGTCAGGGTTCAAGAAGTGAGTCAGCCCTTAAAAAGGGATAGGTGTTTGTTGTTTTCAAAAAGTTTTGCTGAAGCAGTGAATACAGATGGTGACCCATGAGTGGTACTGATTTTGCAAATAAAGGTTGCCACACCGCATAGGGCTACCAGCTGTGAATGGAGTATATGCAGAAAAGTGTGAAAATTGATACAAGACAGTGCTGAAGCAGGGGAATTTTTAGCAAACAAATGCTGAGTGTAAAATTGCCCTATAGGGGAAAAAGGGATTACTGAACTGTGTAAAAGGTATTTCAAAAGCCAATTGCTGAGTGTTGAGTCACCCTGCTGGGAATGAAAGAAATAGTCCACTGCAAAGAATGTTTTTTTTTCTGCAAGTAAAAAAGACTATATATATCTTGGGAGCAAAACCGGAAGTGTGAATGCCATAATACCCAAAGATGAGACTGAAAATTACTGAACTCAGGCAGAAAACCAAATTCTGTTGCTGAAGCGGAGAGATTGCACCTAGCAAGTAAATGGTGTAAAGCAAACAGAAGTTTTTTCCTAGCAACTACACATTCAGCATACCTAATGAGAGATTAAACCTAGCAAGTAAATGGGGTAAAGCAAATAGACTTTTTTTTACCTAGCAACTGCACATCTTGTATACCTGATAAGAGAAAATGCATGCACAGTACTGCTGATATTGAAAAAAAAAAAAATACCCAAGAAAGAAAATTCTACAGAAATGCCTGTGAGAGCTACGACCTCTACACGCAAAATATGCCCACCTGTAGGACTACCACAATTGGGGGTTCTAGCAAATACAGTGGCAACAGCTGCAATAGCGCCTCCTGAGGTCAGGAAGAAAATTACACCTGATAGTCTAAAAATGAAGGACAAGATGCAGCGTTCCTGTAATGAACCCTACCCCATGGAAGAGTGGCCCTTCCAGTCCATTAAAGAGGAAGACATCTCTTACAGGGAACCTGAACCGAGTCACACCCACAAAACACCCCAAGAATGGTGGGGGTGCCTGAACTCGGCACGAACAGAAAAGACTGCTCCCTTTGATGACGAATATGATCAGCAGGATCGGGAGCGGGAGCAGTGGATCACCGAGTATTTCCGTCAGCTATTACAGTTGCAAGAAAAGCCAGGTGGATCCAGTGACGCTGCTAAAACTTCAAATAAAGGAGACCCCAGTATTCCTGATGGGACGGAGTCATCCAAAACAAAAAGGCGGAAAAAGAAAAAGAAAAGCGGTTCTTCACTTACCGTGGAAGGAACAGACACGTCCGCAGATGCTGTGGAGGAAAAGGGGGACCGAGTTGCCCTGCAGCCTAGAGAAAATGGAGAATTCGTCCCGCGGTTAACCGAATATCCAGAGGGCCCAAGGCAGAAGTCGTGTACCCCAAAGAAGTGTCTGTCCGGTGCCAACAGTGAGGAACCCTCAACCAACCATCCCAGGGAAGTGGAGCCGGAACCAGTGAGTGACGATCCCTTGACCAGCCCTGAAAAATGCCAGGCATGACTGTGATATGCTCCGTGAACAATTGAAACAAAAGGAAGATGGTTACACAGAGCTACAGAAAAATAACGTGAAGCTACAAAAAGATGTGCTCACAATTTACTCTTTAGCCAGGACAGAATTGGATGATCTCAAGACTGAGCTAGATACTGCAAATACTACTATTTCCGCCATGGATGAAAAGCAGAGCCAATCTGATAAAATGGTGGCTACGCTAAAGCGGAAGTATGAGGAGGCACTGAAGCAGATGACAGTCTTCCAGCAAGAGGTTCACACTCTTCGCGTAGAGCTGAATGCCTCACAACAGGAGGTCAACAATGTCCGGATAGAGGTGGACGTATCTCAGAAAGAGGTTCAGACACTCCACAGAGCACTGGATGCCTCACACCATGAGACCAAATTCCAGCACAGACCTGGAAGTTTCCAGAAAGGAACTACACAGTCTCACTGAGGAGCTTCAGACCCTCAACCTAGAGAAGGATGTCTCACGCCAGGAGACTGTCAGTCTCAAAGCAGATGTGCGTAAATGGAAGGAGGACTGCAAAGAGGCCGTGAATAATAGAGACTGAAAAAGGAGAACATTTAAGATTACAAAGAAAAAACGTAAAACTCAAAGAAGAAATTTTTTATTTGACAAACGACGTCAAGAAAAAAAATGAAAAGCTGCACGAGCTTAAAGAAATAAATAGACTTTTGGAAGGTGAGAAGTTTGAAGCAGAGCACCGACTGCAGAACCAACTGCAAGGTCTGCGTACGCACCTCAAGAAGGTCCACACCAGCCTGATCCTGAGATGGTGGCAGAACAGGAGCTGTGGTAGGGAGGCAGGACTTATGATGCCTTTATCAGCTGCCCACTCTATGATCTGTTGGGCCCAGGGGTACCCATAAAGTCTGTTTGGTGTGTGGGGGGTGTTCCCTGTGGGGCTTCCTCCTTACCGCTTCAGCTCGGCTGATCAGCTGTAGCCCCTGGCCTCCTCCGCCCCCGTACCGCTGCCTGCGGGCTGGTGCACACTTTCCCCGGTCCCACTTGTGGTGTGAAGGGGCCTTGCAGGTTCCCCACACTTCTGCTGCAGTCCCGCGCTCCGTCGCGGTATCCTTAGCACCTCCCGATGCCGCTCGCACCCTGCCACCGTCTTCCCCTTGTGCCTCTGTCCGGCGGCCCGCACGTCTCACTGGCCGTGAGTCTGCATGAGGCGTGACGTGTGTGCGCTGCTGCTGCCTCCTGTGCCTCACTCCCGGTTTCTGGCCCCTCTGCGGCTCACCCAGACCTCACTGGTACCTCCAGCAGCTGGTGCAGTGTCCTGGGCAGCCCGATCAATCAAACAGACCCCTCTCTATGTGTCCGCGGCTCGTCCCTATTGCTCCCCGGTCCTCATCTCTCCGTTTGGCTGCCTGCCCCGTCCGACTCCCAGTGAGTTGCTCTGATCTGCTCCGTTTCGTTCTGTTTGATGTCCCCCCCCCTTCTTCTTGTTTCTTGATCCTCTCCTGCCCTGTCTCCGCTGAGGGTGGATTTGGGCCTTTTTGGGGTATTTTTAGAAGGGGCTTTGGGCAGAGCTCCTAAAATGCGTCCATTGCCAAGGCCCACCCACCGGAAGACCACAATTATTATTATTATTATTATTTATTTATTTTTCTAATCACTAGATTGACTTTTGTAATATTTGTTTAATATTAAATTAATGATAAATTTGTTGACATTCATCTGTTTATTGCAGTCCAATCTATTTCTGTAAATTGTTTCTATCTTGGTTAGTGAATTGTATAGCCCTTAAGCTTTCCATTGTTAGTTGATCAATAATTCATCATTATTGTGTATATTTTCATTAATTTGTACATGCTCTCTCCCTCGCCTCCCACATACAACTTCTACTCCTTCTGATGTGAACCCCTCTAACCTCATACCCATCAATTGTCAACATCCCTCCTCTCTCCCTTTCTCCTTTGTCCTTTGGAATGCTTGCTCCCTTTCCCACAAGTTCCTCTCTGTAGGACACAAAAAACACAAATATGACACCAGCACTCCCTAATAATTACATGTAAATAATATAAGGTGGAAGGTGCTAAGGGACAAATGAACAATAGTTACTGGTAGGCAACAGACCTAAGAGAGGCCAGTAGACCAGTGAGATCCCCTTATGTCAGCACTCAATCACACAGTATAGTACAATAGTTAGGTAACCCCAAATTAGGGAAATGGACAGAACTCAAAACATCCAAAGTATAAGATATTATGATATGATGTATAGTCTAAAAAGTTTATTATTAATTATAATATTAAAATAAAGGGAATTAAAAAAGACTCCAGGGTACAGGACGAAGAGCCACAAAAAGTAAAGGCTCAAAGTGCTGAAATATTGTCACTGTCCCTAAAATAGGGTTGTAACCTGGCTCGATAGCCACACAAAAAAAGGCGGATGAGCCTACTAGGAGGAAGGGAGCTCCTAGGCAAACTCCCCCCCTCCCACGACCACTCTACAATTGTTACTATATTAAATGATAGCTATGCTCATAGTAAGTGCACCAAACATATACATCAATGTATGAATAGTCAGTAGAAAACTAGTGATAGCACAGTAATAGGTGTAAAACTCAATGGAGAGCAACTGAGAGGAGCTAAAAAATGCCAATTCCCCCTCCCTTAGTCACATATACAGTAAAAGAAGGTTCTCTGTTGACTGTTAGACCCTGTGTAGGCACATGTAACAGGGTATGGAGAGTATGGTAGTGTGGGTGTTAAAAAGAACACTCACAATGAGCTGTGCTATACACCACTAGTACATGAAAACAACTATGAGATATCAGAAAGTATTAAAGTACTTGCGATTCAGTGGTGATGTAAAGGATACTCATAGCAACTGCTTCACAGTATATATGGCATACTCTGTGGTCGTGGACTCAGCAAGCTATGAAGCTAATGCTTCAGATAGTACTTAAATAGTACTTAAATGCCCCACGTAGTCTAATGAAGCGATCCCGACGGCCGTTTCGCGGAGGTGCTTTCTCAAGGTATGTGGGTGATAGTCAGACGCTCCCAGTAACTTGAGTGCAGTCAATACACTCTGTTCATATTACTCGACCTCTCTGCAGCCTTTGATACTGTGGACCAACCTCTTCTCCTTCACATTCTCCATATTCTTGGTATCCGTAACAAGCTCTATCCTGGATCTCCTCTTACCTCTCCCATCATACTTTCAGTGTATTTTTTGCTAACACCTCCTTCTTTATCGTTCTCTCTGTGGGGGTACCCCAGGGCTATGTCCTGGGATCTCTTCTCTTTTCTCTGTACACACTTTCTCTAGGTGACCTAATCACATCTCTTGGGTTCAAATATCACCTCTATGATGATGACACACAAATTTACTTTTCAACCCCTGACCTTATACCTGCTGTGCAGACCAAAGTTTCTGAATGTCTCACCCCTATATCATCATGGATGGCCCTCCGCCGACTTAAATTTAACATGGCAAAAACGGAGCTCCTCATATTTCCTCTCAAACCTGGTCCTTCTACCTCCTTCTACATTACTGTTGGAGGCACTATCAAACACCCAGTATCACAAGCACACTGCCTAGGGGTCATACTGGACTCCTCTCTCACATTCAAAAGGTAGCTAAAACCTGTCATTTTTTCCGCTGCAATATTACAAAGATACGCCCTTTCCTCTGTTGCTCGACTATTTTGTACTATTTTTGCATGCGAGTATTTATCTTCAAAATAAATGTTTTTTTTTATGTGCTGAAACCAGAATGCTGAGTACTGTTTTATGCTGGGTTAATCGATCAAAAGAGAAATTAGGACATTTTACAGTTTGCATTAAAGAGTTTTTCTAAGCTTGAAAAAAAAATTGAAATACAGATTAGTAAGTGGACAATGTTATACAATGATGTTTGCAATTTAAAGTGATGCAGCAAATTATCTGTGTCAGTGTAAAACCGTAATTCACCGAACTTCAAGATGGTCAGGAAAAGAAAACTGGTCTTACCACATTGGTTACCAATCTGCAGAGTTCCTCTTCTCCTCTCATTTGTTCACAAATCAAAATGTACATGTGATGTTTCAATAATGAAAAGAAGTACAATTACATATACTGAAGAATAAGGCTAAGGCCCCGCTGCACGCGCCCGCACGGCCGCCTTGCTTGCCGGCGGTGCGTGCAATTCACTGCACCGCGATCTGTGGTGAATTTTTTTCCGGTGCGGGGGGGCGTGACTAAAACGGGGGGGCGCGGGGCCATGACGTGAGGGGGCAGGACCGCCCCACAGTGCAGCACTTCAGCCGCCCCTCAGCCCCATGGCACCCTTTGCCCCCTCACACACACAGGCACCCTCACACACACACAGGCACCCTCACACACACAGGCACCCTCACACACACACAGGCACCCTCACACACACACACAGGCACCCTCACACACACAGGCACCCTCACACACACACAGGCACCCTCACACACACACAGGCACCCTCACACACACACAGGCACCCTCACACACACAGGCACCCTCACACACACAGGCACTCACACACACACAGGCACTCACACACACACAGGCACCCTCACACACACACTGGCACTCACACACACACAGGCACCCTCACACACACACAGGCACTCACACACACACACACACAGGCACCCTCACACACACACAGGCACCCTCACACACACAGGCACTCACACACACACAGGCACCCTCACACACACACAGGCACTCACACACACACAGGCACCCTCACACACACACACACAGGCACCCTCACACACACACACACAGGCACCCCCCCTCCCCCCACACACAGGCACCCTCACGCACTCACAGGCTCACAGGCACTCACACACACAAAAATACACACCGGGGGGGGGGGGGGTGAATCAGAGGGGGATCAGAGCAGGAGGGGGATTGGAGCAGAGGGGGGAAATCGGAGCAGGGGGGTGAATGGAACGGGGGGGGATCGGAGCAGGGGGGGGGGAATCGGAACGGGAGGGATCGGAGCAGGGGGGAATCAGGGGGGGAAATCGGAACGGGAGGGTGAATGGAACGGGGGGATCGGAGCAGGGGGGGGGGAAATCGGATTGGCTGCTGGGATCCAATCCGTGATTGGTTCCCTTGCATGCCACGTGACGCGGCACTCGCCAAAATCACAAGCACCTTGTAGCTCCGGCTGGCTGACGCATCACAGCACGCAGTCAGCCACGCCGGAAGGAGCCATCGGGGACCTCAAGAACAGAGGCAAGCAGCTAGTGGTCCGTGGCCGCGCACGCCGCCGGCCGCAGCGGGACCAAAGCCTAAGTCCATCTCAGACAAATATCAGCTCAGTTATCATATGTAGAAGTCAACACAATAGCACATCACATTATTAATTGCCATAGTCGTCCAAAAGAAATACAACTGGATGCATGTGATAGCAAGTGGTATACATACAGAGTCTATATATTACTGTTGTTTTAATAATAAAACATTTTTTTAAATGTTAAACATAACCCTGCAAATATGCTTTATGTGATCGGGCTGGCGGTGGGTGTTTGGTTAAGTTAGATTTTGGTGGGTATGTGTGGTGATGTTTTGTATAATGGGTTTGGTTTATGTCAATCATTCCGTCAGGTGTTTTCAGCTTTATGTCCGTATTTAATTTGTTGTCTAATTCTTTGTTTGTTTTTGTTTAGATAAATCTCGCACATTGGTGTGGATACTTTTTTCACGTTTACAGGCTGAGACAAGAGAAAAGGCCTTATGGTAGGAATTTGGATCTATCATGTAATGAGGTCATGCTAAGATGGCTTGTAATGTAGGGTTTGCAATGGGTTCAAGTGTTACCAAAGTTTACAGCGATTATGAGAACTTCAACAGGTCCGGTGGTATTGATAGTTCACACCATAGGTAATGTCCTGGGGCACATTAAGAATGTTGATTTGATTAATATAAGCAAACATGATTTAGCACAGTGTTTGGCTCTAAACATTTATTTTTTTCTTTGGTCTGAAGTTATCCCAAGAGTTGTTTGGAAAGCTGCAGGGAATCCAGTGGCGATGGTGAGATGCTGAAGGAATTTGAATGTGGCACTTCACATTTCATTGTACTGTCTGAGGACGTCTATTCATTCTATATTCCCTTAGATGGACTTCAACTAGAGGTCTTACCACACAGTCACTCCAATGTTCATATATATATATATATATATATATATATATATATATATATATATATATATATATATATAGCTCAGTTCCATTCCACCTGGACCTTATCACTTATGCATTTCATTTGTTGAAGGGCGACTGTGAGTGCACCTCGATTAGGGGCTTTCTGGAGTATACTCTCTGTCATATTCAAACTTCTTATCCAACCATATTTCCCTTAGGTGCACCGACCCTTTTAGTTTTCATGCCACCAATGCGCTTACGGGAGGAGCGTGTAGCCATTTTAGGTTGTGCTAGATAAAAGACCCTCTATAATCCAGTCTAAATCTGCAGTTCTAACCTAATTTTCACTCCTTTGGTTGTTGCCAACCTTATGGTGTTTTGAATTCGTGTATGTACCTACAAGGCATTTTCAACCTGTGGCTTGCACTGGGGTTAAGAGCTAATTAACATATGGCGGCAAACAGACAATGATCCTTTTTGTTCATTGTTAAGTTTATAATAAAGCTGTAGTTAATCTTCATCCCAAATCTTCTATGTGGTGTTTTATTGGGGATTTGGGACAGCTGGGCGAAAGGGATATGAAGGAATTCTGCAGTTATGTCACAGGTAGTTCTGAATGGAAGTTTAGCCTCGAAAAGTTCAGAGATGGTGTAGGAGCCATATGAAATGTGTTATGTCATTTGTGACGGTGAGAATCTCCGAGAAGCTGAAGTGAATGGTGATTCATTACATATCAGCTTGTACGTTTTCTAAAACACAAATGGTTGCTATTTAAATATGAGGTGAAGAAGAAGGGGAATGGACAGGACTATGTAATTGTAGAAGAAGTGTGCTCGAATGCACTTAAACCTTGCAGTGTCATTAACTATGCAAAAAGAATGTTAACATACTTATGAAAATCTTAGACCTCTATTCAATAAATTTAGCTCCATAATTCTTCTCCAGCATTGAGGAGATGACTTCACTGCATATTAAACAGGATTGTGATGAAAAAAGCTGATATTCCAAAAAAGAAAAGGAACCTTCTTTGATTTTTACTATCTACAGATTCATTCAAGAACCAGCTGTGCATTTGTTCTTATTCCAATTAGTTATTAATCAGTATTTATGCATTTACTCAATTACATTGCATCAGAAAGAACACTGAGGAAATGGATACATATTTTTTGAGACCAGTTGAATGTTTTTTAGGATGGAAACATTTGAAATTCGAAATTGACATTTTTTTTTATTTCTGACCCTATATATAAGTTGAAATTAAGAAGTACACAGAAAATGTGTCATTCTCCACAAATACACTTTCTGTTGTGTTTTTATATAGAAATAGGTAATTATTACAATACCTGTACAATACACTACTCTTTTTCAATATTACATACAATTCTTTTTTATAGAAACATGTCAACATAAATGATACAAAAAATAAAAATTAAAAGTGTATTTCTCAAATAGAATCTTTAGTCTTTTTTCTCTTAGGAAAAGGGGATATGTAATCCTTTGCAGCATCCCTTGCAATTGGGCCTATAATATAATGTATAATCCTCTGAGTCGTACCATTGCCATGTAGAATCACTCAGCAGATGCTTAGTTTGACTAGCAGTAGTAGCAGCTTGTCTAAACATTGTATATCAGCTGTATGACTTTAATTTAAAATGTAACGTTGCATTCCTTGTTACAAACAAGATTAAAGTGGCACTGCAGGTTAATGTCATCAAAAGGGAAATTGCAGCTTTTATACATTACTAAAACATTAAAGCACTTCAAACATAAATGCCTAAACAATTTTTTTTTTATGTACTTTTCTGCATTTTTAGTCCTTTCCTCTCTGGGAAAAGTGCACACCGCACCCAACTTATTTTGAACATTACTTTAGAAGAAAGAAGTGTCACAGACACTATTTAATGGGCATCGCCAATTCTGTAAAATGCTGTAACTCAAATGTTTAACACATATTTGAACAGTTACATAAAGTGCAACAGAAAAGCAGCTCTCAGTTCTCTCTCACTTTGTCACATTCTTTATAGCTACACTGAGAACCCTATTTAATAAGCGGTGCAAACCCCCACTCCTGCAAGGTGCTTTCATTATTAGCACCCTTTAGATAATATGGCCATTAACATCTGATGCTTCTTTCAAATATGTTAATATGTTCTTCATGCCCTCTAGTCATCTTCCTTTCCATTTCATGGAACATACATTTATTTACTTTATAATATTCAACATGTAAAATTCTTACAGAGGAACCGCCACAGCTCTTTAAGATATTAGCATAGCAGATATCTGCTCCCTGTTCCTTCTCTCATTCTATGTGCTAATCCATTCACAAAAGCACAGGGAAAACCTGATGGGTGGCACTTAAAAGGTGAATGATTATGACAGAGAAAGGAAAACGTGATGTAAGCAGCAACAGTACCATGACCCTCAGTAAACACACCTTGGGAGTTTGTTCACAGCAGCTTTAGCATTTTCACTTCATTGCATTTCTACCGACATTCTGGTGTATTTGTAAATTAATGCATTAAAAAACGATAAAGTGAATGCACGTGTTTGTATATGTTGTATGTATATTCAGGACCATAGAATTAGGGTACAGACAAATGCAGCAGGCTAGAAACAGTCCAGTGTGTACAAATAATAATAAAGGGAAGGGATAAGCTTAATGACGATGAGTGGGTGTTTGACGCAATGTCCATGTAACAGTTCATCCTATGGCTACTCTATGCATTTGCAGTGTATGAAGCATAGTAAGGACATGCAGCGAGTACAGTCAGTCCTCGGTTATCCGACACAATGCGTTACTCAAAATGGCGTTGTATAGCGAAACGTTGTAAAGCGAAACACGTTTTCCCATAGGAACACTGTTTAAATGAAAGGTTCCGTTCCTGAAGGCATTTTTAACACTAAAATACGCCAAATATTTTATGCAGGCAATAAGATATGCAGCACACACATACATTATATAGGGTATATACTGTATTATATATATAATATAACATAATAAATAATATATTATATAGTATAATATTATATATATATATATATATATATATATATATATATATATATATATATAATATATATATGCTCTTTTGACGCTTTGCAACGTTGTTTATGTGTATATATATATACACACACATAAACAACGTTGCAAAGCGTCGTAAGAGCATTGGATAAGCCGTTTTGGCGTTGTAAAAATGAACATAGGTATGCATTGCATAGCGTTGGATAAGCCATTCGTTGTAAAACGAAGCGTTGTAAAACGAGGACTGTCTGTACATGCTGCTTTCTTTCAGCAATCATTCTATATCTTTATGGAGGTCGTGTTTCCAACATACACTATATTCTCATCCCTTGTACTTTGTGTTGCTCTCAGGTTAACACAGTACTTTGATCAACATGAAAAACTGGCACACATGGGGGAAAATATATACAGTATATACTTTTGGTTCTGCATTATTCTTCCAAGTTGAACCAAAATGTGTAAGTTAGAGGTGTTTTTGGCTGCAGAATGATGGTTTCAAAGACTTGTTTTTGTGAAACCTTAACAAAACAAACTCCCATCAGCAGCAGAAACAAACAGCTACAGTAAAGTGCATAAAGGGCTCCTAACTCCAACTGCACTTCTGTCAGCAGCCTATTCGCATATGCTGATTACACTCTGAAATGTAGGATGGCCCAGCATCCAATGTATTTACAACATTGCTGGCTAATGCACACCTGATGATTCAGATAAGCTATTAGTTCTTCTTGGCGCAAGCTGCTGCTGCTGCTGTTGAAGGAATCCCATAGTCCCTTGCTGCTGGGAATAGGTAGGCAAAAGCAATGAATCAGACTGGTTGCTTCTCGAAGAGCTTGATGTCGGCACCTGATCGATAAAATTAAAATAATATCAGAAAGGATGTTTTTTTTTTTTAAGAGAACAAACTTTTAGAAATCAAATATCAATTGGGACATTATTTCCAATGGTAAGAGGGTTTTATCATATACTTTTGCAGTCATCGTTTGTTTATTTATATGCGTGGAGACGTGGAGGAGCACAGCAATCCACGTCTCCACGCATATTTGATCTATACCACGGACGGATGCACGCAATCATGGAGTTCAAGGGGTCTATCATGTGAGTCATTTATCTATATATATACTGTATTGTGACTGTGACTATAGGGTATCTGCATGGCTCCAGCCTTTGGTTCAGGATACCATCCCTCTCTATAGTGATTACACTAGGAGTCCCTTTATATAAGGGCTTTATTGTGGTTTCATTTTGAGGGTGGCTGTATGTTTTTCTGTCCATATCAGGCTTTATTTGATGAGCTATATGCCCTGTCACATGTCTATACATTTGCACTGATTTGACTCAACCCTTGACTCCTGGGCTATATTGCCTACATTGGATCATCCTGGGAATTAGAAGCACCATATGGAGATTTATTTCTCATCTTTTGTTGTTTATTTATATGTTTACTGTACTGAGCATACTGGGCCACCATTGAAAACAAGCAAAACAGTAGCTGAAGTGCATGTAGTCTTCTCAAGTCAAAATAAGTTATGGTGAGTAAAAAAGTGATAAAAACCCTCCACCGTACAGTGTACAGCAAATAAAAATATCACTTGTGAGCACATTCACGTCTCAGACAGGTCCACAACCCTGCCTTTCCTCCATTATCTCTTGGCATACAATGCCTCTGATGCAGCCAGGGATTCTGGGTAATGACATGCAAATGAGCACATTGTCACTTTTTGCTTCTTATCCATTTTTACATGGACCCCTATAAGCATATGCCTTCCGTATTACACAGCTTTTTCAGCCCAGCTTGGGTTAAAGAAGTGCATAGCCAGCAAACCGAAGCCTAGCTACAAACATAAATAAATCAACACATGCAGTTTCACTTTTTTTGTGACAGTGGAGATGGAAGGTTTAAGATTCCACATTGAGTCCAGCATAAAAATAACTAGTTCCCTTGGTAACCAACACATCATCTGCAGCTCACGTTATCACATGGCTCTAAAAGGCTTTTGTGAAGATGCCCATGTAGGAAGGTCACCTTGTGTGAACTTCTGTTCCAGTTAGCATGGCAGTTACCATTAAGCTATAAACCCTTGTTTTCTAAAACAAATCGATGTTACATTTTGTGAGGACATAAATTAAACAAGCCATGTAGAAAAAGGTTTGTGATGTCTTCATTTTTTAATTTTCTTATTTATTAACCAACATCAATATCATTAATGTAAGTTCACTACAAAGTAGGAACCGATATTTTGATATGTATATATTGTTTCAGGTAAGTATCAATGTATAACCAGTATTTACATGCAATCTTTCCTATGCCAAGAGGCTAATCAAATTAGGGTTGTCCCGTTTTGAAAGGGGATATGATTGTTTAAAATACATCCCACATCAAGACAAGGAATGTTCAATAGAGCTGTCCATTGCAGGGGCCATACAAGTGAGCCCAAGTAATCTATTGAGATTGAGAGTGGTCCAAAAGACTTTAGTAGTGGTCCCAAAGTTCTTTCAATGTTCCCTTCAGGCAGCTCTCTCCTGCAGTCTCTGTAGTTTCTATCACTAATAAAAGCTGATTCTGAGAAAAAAATAGCTATATATATATACAGGCATGCCCCGCATTAATGAACGCAATGGGTCCAGAGCATGTATGTAAAGAGAAAATGTACTTAAAGTGAAGCACTCCCTTTTTCCACTTATCGATGTATGTACTGTACTGCAATCGTCATATACGTGCATAACTGATGTAAATAACGCATGTGTAACAAGCTCTATAGTCTCCCCGCTTGCGCACAGCTTCAGTACAGGTAGGGAGCCGGTATTGCTGTTCAGGACGTGCTGACAGGCGCATGCGCGAGCTGGCGTTTGCCTATTGGGCTATATGTCCTTACTCGCGAGTGTACTTAAAGTGAGTGTCCTTAAAGCGGGGTATGCCTGTATATATATATATATATATATATATATATATATATATATATATTATCCATGATGCATAACAGTTTGAGAACTGTCTGTTTAGAGAAAAGGAGACTTTAACAGCACCAAAGGAAAAGGTTCTGTAAGAGCAGTGAACATTTAGAATTTGCTACCCATAGAGACTGTCAGTTATATGTATACATGTTTCAAAACAGATTAGACATAATTTTATAAAGAAAACTTTGGGCTTATGCCAAATACATTAGACACAGGAGGGAGACAATTGATCCCATTCCCTCCCATCCCCTAAAACCTCATGCTCCTTCTATAATCCCTATGCTCACACAGATTTTCAACTCTTCCCTCTACTCTGGTACCTTTCCATCCTCGTTCAAACATGCAACAGTTATACCATTACTCAAAAACAGCAAGCTTGACCCTACCTGTCTTTCTAACTATCGACCTGTCTCCCTCCTGCCTTTTGCCTCCAAACTCCTTGAATGTCTTGTATTCTCTCGATTACTACATTTTCTCAACACCTATTCTCTCCTAGACCCTCTATAATCTGGCTTCCGCACTGCTCACTCCACTGAAACAGCCCTCACTAAAATAACTAATGACCTCCATGCTGCCAAAGACAGAGGTCATTACACTCTGCTCATATTACTCGACCTCTCTGCAGCATTTGACACAGTGGACCACCCTCTTCTCCTTCACATCCTCCATACTCCTTGTATTCGTAACAAAGCTCTATCCTGGATCTCCTCTTGCCTCTCCCATCGTAATTTCAGTGTCTCTTTTGCTAACACCTCCTCCTCTATCGAGCTCTCTGTGGGGGTACCCCAGGGCTCTATCCTGGGACCTCTTCTCTTTTCTCTGTACACACTTTCTCTAGGTGACCTAATCACATCTCTTGGGTTTAAATATCACCTTTATGCTGTAGACACACACATTTACCTTTCAACCCCTGACCTTACACCTGCTGTACAGACCAAAGTTTCTTAATGTCTCTCTGTCATATCATCCTGGACGTTCATCCACCGACTTAAACTTAACATGGCAAAAACAGAGCTCCTCATATTTCCTCCCAAACCTGGCCCTACTACCTCCTTCCACATTGCTGTTGGAAGTACCATTATTCACCCAGTAGCGCAAGCACGCTGCCTAGGGGTCACACAACTCCTCTCTCACATTCGCCCCTCACATTCAAAACGTATCTGAAACCTGTTGCCTTTTCCTCCGCAATATAACAAAGATACGCCCTTTCCTCTGTTACTCGTCTGCTAAAACTTTGACTCAGGACCTCATTCTCTGTCGTCTCGATTACTGTAACCTCCTGCTGTCCGGCCTTCCAGCCTCTCACCTGTCTCCCCTACAATCTACCCTAAACGCTGCTGCCAGAATCACTCTACTCTTTCCTAAATCTGTGTCACCGTCTCCCCTGCTGAAATCCCTCTCCTGGCTTACTATCAAATCTCGCATCTCGCACTCAATTTTCCTCCTCACTTTTAAAGCTTTACACTCTTCTGCTCCTACTTACATCTCAGCCCTAATTTCTCGTTATGCACCATCCCGACTCTTGCGTTCTGCTTAAGGATGTCTTCTTTGGATGACCCCCTTTGTATCTAAAGCCCCCTCCCGCCTTAAACCGACTAGCACCCACTCTATCCACCTTTAAGACCCACCTTAAGACACACTTGCTTAAAGAAGCATATGAATAGCACCATAGCTAATACTATACACGATACATAAAGCTTGTCCCCCAGCAGACGCACTTACCTGAATGCCATCTTTGTACGTTCTGCCTACCAATTAGATTGTAAGCTCCTCGGAGCAGGGACTCCTCTTCCGAAATGTTACTTTTATGACTGAAGCACTTATTCCCATGATCTGTTATTTGTATTATGCGTTATTTATATGATTGTCACGTGTATTACTACTGTGAAGCGCTATGTACACTAATGGCGCTATATAAATAAAGACATACATACATACATACATACATCCCAGGTAGTGATATGATTCCTGGAGCAAAGATGGATTTTTTTTTCCTTGTGAGATAATTGACAAATGTTGCTCTAGGAATCAAAGTAAATACATAGAATTTTGCAATTATTATTTTGATGGCAAATGTGTATTTTTCAACCCAAACTGTGATAGAACACTCTAATAATAATACACGGCACACTTCTCCAATGTATGATTTAATTTCTGTTTTACCTGAATGTATTGCTGTTGTTGCTGCTGTTGAAGTTGCATAGTCTGTACGTTTTGTGGTTGTGAGAGATGTGAGGCTGAAAACCCAGGGTGTAGTACTGCTTGACCCATAAGCACAATCGGAGCATTGCTGCTAGAAGTCTGCACCTCTAAACTTCTAAACACTTGTTGATTTTGTGAATATCTGTTGAGAGAGTGGGAGATACATTGAGATTCTAGATGTTTGCTAGTGCCACAATGCCCATTAAGCAGTAATCACACCAAAAGAAATATGTTTAGGGAAAACACAAACTTCTGTCAAAAATGGCATGCAACAAAAAGTTCTAGTGGAAAGTTAGTGACAGAAAAAGGAACCCGCTCATAGGAGGAACCTTGTCAAAGTTACATTCCATTCTTCAAAGGGGCAGCATCCTTTTGCTACTCCTTGTCCCAGTGTCATCACATAAATTCACATAAAGTGAATGAGCCATACATTAGTGTGAGACAGGTCATTTTAAATATTCAAATGTCTGCATTTTAAAAATATATATATATATTTAAATGGATTCACTACAAAAAGCAAAGTATAGATATACACTTCACAAAGAATGACAATGCTTTTCAAAGAAAGAGCATTTTAAATAGGAATAGCTGATTTAAGCTCTTTCTCCCCTGTTCCCAGAATACAGCATACTTAGATTGACATCCAGCATCTGAGGATCGCCTTGTGCTACAGGAGCCTGGCATCATTGGCTGGATGGGCTGGTTGAGCAACAGTCTGGGAAACAAAACAGACCAAAAAATTGCTTTTTACTACTAAATTGGGACATTCCAAGCAATAAATGAGAGATCATGTGGATTGACTGTACTCTACCAACCTCTGGTGTTCTGCTGAGATTCAGTGGTCATGTATACTGTATAGACAACATGCTATGCTATTAAGAATCATGCACCTACAATGTATTTTTTTTTAATAATGATTTTCATATATTTAGTTAGCTTCATTAGTATACAAATAAAGTTTTTTTTGTTTCAATATTTTTTATTGCATAAACAAGGAAGTACAAATTCCTACAGTTCATTGTTTACAAGGGAGTTGAGACAGAATACAGTTGGTAAAATTCACAATAGACATTAATGATTGACATTTCACCTCTTTGCATATAAATTCTAAATTAGATTAGTGGTTTGACACTTTGTACGTGGGTGTTTTCCGTCCCACTCTTCGGATTCATGTATCTTGCAGAAATGCTGGACTCCTTGCGTGAGGTTTAGGGTGACAGAAAGAGATAGAAAAGAAAGAAGAGAAGAAAGGAGGGGCAGGGAAGATATAGGGAGTGGGGAATGGAAGGGGGGATGGGTAGAGGAGGGGGAGGGGAGGTCCGCTTAAGATAGGCGAGGCAGAAGAATGAGTAGGGATGAGGAGGACTGGGACAGACTGCTCCACCCCCGACCCCCCCCCCAACCCGCTCGTTTATGACTTATACTCCAAGGCCTACTGCCTTTACTATTGGGGTGGGATTTTTACTTTACTTAGTTTCTACATTTTTTCTATGTTTGGACCCATGGTTCCCAAATTTTATAAAATTGTTCTGTGTTTTGTTTTAATTGGGCCTTTAGTTTTTTCCATGGTCATGATTATGACCATTCTTTTGGAGACAGTTCTTCTGGAAGGAGCGTTGATTTTTTTCCAGGCCGTGTCTATAGAGCATCTTGCAGCTGTTAGAATGTGGGAGACTAGCCGCCCCATGGAGCCCGAGAGATTTTCTATTAGTTTAGTCAGCAGAAAGGTCAACGGGTCCAGTGGAACTCTCAGACCTGATACTTCTTGAATTCTTTTTTGGACCAAAGTCCAGAAGTTCTGAATCCGTGGGCATGACCACCAGATGTGGGCAATATCCCCTCTCAGGTCACACCCCCTCCAGCATAGATCGGGTGTACCCGGGAAGATCTGGCTCAGCCTACTAGAAGTTACGTACCATTGAAATAGAATTTTGTATATATTTTCCTTTGTTATTGTACAAATTGAAGTTTTGGCTGCCGATTCCCAGATATCCTCCCAGTCCTCCCTATCTATTTCAACGTTGAGATCTTCTGCCCATTTTAACATATAGTTATGTGTTTGGGTAGACACTGAGGACTCGATCTCCCCGTATATTCCCGAAATCAGGCCTCTCTAATTGGTGCCTTTTTTACAAATAAAGTTTTTAACATTGTGTGACGGCGCTAGAATAAAGAAATAAATAAAGGATTTGGTCTGCCTTAAAATCTTACTCAAGAAAGCCAGAATTTGCCCATGAAAACCTTTGACTAAAACTTTACATGTGTATAGTCATGTTTGTGTTGTGCATAGTTAAAAAAAAAAAATCAACCCTCCCCAGTTACATATCTGTTCCTTCCTCGCACGGGCAGGAACACTTTCCCTCCCCAGTCAGTGAAATTCTAACCCCATGTACTGTAACTAACAGTGGAGATTGAAACACGTTATGATTACTGGCCCTCTAACAAAGAAGGGGTTAATCAAACAAATACCAATTTACCTAAGTTGTCTATCATGGCTGAAATCTGGGGCTGTATGACACTGGCTGTTATTATGCCGTCCAACAGAAGATGGCGCCATGTTCAAAGCTTGCGGCAATACTGCAGAACCACCGAGCTGAGAGGCAATGCTGCTACTGGATGATTGGCCATTGCTTGGTATTCCTTGAATGCTCCTTGTTGTTTTCTGTGCCTGGAATACATTTCTTTATCGTTATCTTGTGCTAGGGGCTTGCACACTGTGATGTATGATAGAATCACTTTGCAGTTTATGGCATTTACTTTTCATGATAGGACCACTGGTGTATCCTTAAGTATGCTATCTGTAAAGTAAAAATGCGGCGTGATCTATATATCCACAATGCAACTTAATAAAGTAACAGGAACAACACATTACAAAAAGGCTTTTAAAAAGGCAAAACCAACAGCAAAGGTGTATATTAAAGCTGCAGACCAAGCAATATCCTACATGTGTTTTTTTTTTTAAATAAATCAGTTCTGTACTATGAGAAAATACTTGTAGCACAACTCTAAATGAAATGTTTTATGTATTATAATGTAACAAGCTTTTTTTGTTTCTATAGCAACCATTTACAAAGTAACAGCCCCTTCCTCTTCTGCAACAGGCTCTGGCACACCCTTTTTTGAACCCTGCCCTCTCTCTAGCAGTGCACCAATTGTATCTAGTAACTGCCTGGTCACATGGTCTTCCCCACAGAAATTTACATCTTTGGTCCTCTTCTGCTGCACTGGCAGCCATTTAGTGAACCCCCGAAGGAGAACCGATCAATCGGCAACTTAGCTAATTACTTATCATTGTGTGGATTGTATTGATGCACATATTAAAGGGAATTTTGCAATTGGAATATTTTAATTAAAAAAATAAAATAAAACTAATAATTTTAAATCAAGGCCAAAAAAATCCAAACGCTAACCATTACTAGGGCAACCCCTGTTAATGAAGTGTTGCCTTCTCTTATCTCATAAGAACTTCTACAACTTACTCAATATTGACTATGGATGGGAAAGACAGTTAACAAGAATAACAGTATCTGCAACCCCTGGTAATAAAATATATTTTCTTATTTCTATTTCCAAATATTAGGCACCACCTTCTGGACAACAATGTCATGAGATCCAGCTAACTTATGGATGGAGGACACATTCCTCATTATATATATATACTTCTGGTAAACAGGTCATACATTATTTCAGTAACAACACTGATGTAGTTCCATCTAACTTGATCTTAAAACTATTATAATCCCTCTGAAAACCAACATATTCAAGGTAGGAAATTACAAAAATACCACAGACCTACAATACAGTCACTCCACCTAATTTACAGTAGTTACCCAGGTTTGTTGGGTAGTGTCTCCACTCTAAACACTGTTGTTTATGTAGAACAGTAAGAAGAAACTATAATACAGACAGAAACTATAATACAGACACAGATACCTGAATGCCAAGTGGAACAATTACTGAGTCTTCGGAAGCACTTCAAGAGACTCTACCTACTAACATAACGTATCATGTTGGGGGCATAGTATATATGAAAAACTATATTTACATTACACAGATAAAGGGTGCTAGATATAAAAATATTGTGGCGGCAAAACCGCACACGATTTATCAAAGAAAAAAATCCCATTGCAAACAATGGATTTAAAAAAATAAACCTGGTGCTATTTTATTCACTAGCTGTGCAAAAACTTTAGCTGCTATGATACACAATCTTCATACTGCACACAAACAGGAATCTATCATGTGAATTAGTAATCAGGACATTAGTGAACATGAGAATTAACTTGCACAGTTTTTTGTATATGATATTGGCTTACTGGAATGTGTACTGAGAATTCTAGCACCTCCACATCTGGATTCCTTAGCATTGCAAAATGTTACACACATTTTTTGTAAACCTTTCTGACACATCTCAATAGTTCTTCACAGCTGATGTACATAAACTTTCAAAGTATTGGAACGGTGTTTCCCTCCCCTCCCTCCTCCCCCCCCCCACCCAATTGCAGATAGGGGCCATTACTTGGTGTGTGTGGTGCATACCTGCTGGTAACAAGAGAGCTGAGTCGTCCGCGATGACTTTGGGACACAGGATCGGGCTTCTGGGGTCCATATCCCAGATAATACTTAGCAGTGTAGTGCCTCCATCTGCCGAAGGCTACAGGAATGTATGTAGATGATCTCCCACGGTAGAACTTGTACTCTCCCCCCAGTTAGATCACACACCAGGCCGGAGGTATATTGCAAACAGGAATGGTTTATTACTACAGTCTTTGCAGTAACACTACAGCTACTCAGCAGTCTTCTGTCCCAGCTGCAACAGGATGTACCGCCCCCTGCTGTCACTCAACTGCAGTACCAAAGGTGAAGGGGAAACCACATACCAACTACTGGCAAGCCTGTGCATACCAGGGTTCACTGCCAGTCCATTGGGTAGAATAGTAGCCAGGGGGTACCACGCTACAGTATTAACACATTATCTTCAAACATGATACCGAAGGCACCTTTGAACTAATAGTCTACATCTGTTAAGAACCCTCATCTTTGACCTGGAGAAAGTAACTCAACCAGGCAACATGTAAGTGAAGTAATTGTATTAATATTTTCCGTCAGTTTGATAAGGAACTTTATCATAACTCATATAACAATACATTCATATAATCCCTGTCAAACGCTGATTATCCTGTACATTTTCTACCAAGTTCATTATTATTCCCCTCCGACAATTTAATGAATATTTTTACATCCAATACTATGAATTGTGTTACAGGTTCGACCAGCTTCACAAGGTGTAAGATGTCTGAGAGGGATATACAAATTAGGAACTAGGCGTACATGGCTGATATTACACATTATTTTCAAGTTATAATCAAGGACATGGGCTATGCTGCATTGCTGATAGTACCTCCATAGTTACAGATGAATAGAAATGCAGTTGTACCTTACTTGATCTCACATTCGAGTCCGTCAGTACTTGCTGAGATGAAACCAAATGCTGGCCTGCCATCTGTGAAGATGTTATCTGCCCTTGAGTTTGTGGACTAGAAATAAGCTGCTGCTGCTGCTGCTGCTGCTGCTGCTGCTGCTGCTGCTGCTGCTGCTGCTGTTGCTGCTGCTGTGATATCGCTCCAGATCCCTGCTGGACTTGTTGCTGAGGTTCAATTTGTTGCACGTTGCTGAAGCTCAGAGAAACGGTTTGTGGCTGGTAAAACATCTGGAAAAAAAAATCACTATTGGATGAATTACAGACCTTTATGCTCTGTCATGTAGGTCAACAAGTAACTACAGTAACATGTAACCTATGAGTGATCAAAGTGTGTTAAATGGGGGCCCTGAAACTGATTGTGTTACCATTAGCAGTGCCTGAATTTAGAACCTTTAGCCACAGATTTAATACGGGGTGCTAGACCTTAGCAAACATTCTAGCAGCACTCACATGAAGGGACCCTAAAGTAGATCTCGGGCTAGGTCAGGACGAATCATGCGTCTTTGTATTTTCCTGTAGAAGTCTTGATTTAGTAAAGCATCTCTGTTGATATTGTACAGTAATATTAAAAGTCAAGAGCACAATGTCTACGTATATATTTGCTATTGCTATTTGTTACTGTTTTCTCCACCCTCCATTAATTCATTGCACATCACGTGTGCTTCGATAGAATGTAAAATAAACTAATAGGAAACAAAGCAAATGTTAGATTTCCTAATGCCTTTAATCATTTGTAGATATTCTGAACTGGAATCTTCCAATAACATGAGTTTCTGAGGGTTTCACTTTATGACCATCAAGCAGTCATCCTCCCTGATCTGATGGATGCCCAGTTATACGTTAAAACATTGGGGAAGATATTTATCATTAAATATAGCTATTTTTAAATCCCTCCGATTGCCAATGTGAATGCATTTGATTTTGAATGATGCTCTAGTGTACTAGATCTTTTATTTTATGCTACTGTACCCTAGGATTAACTCTTATGCTGTGGGAATGCTAGTATTAGAGTGCTATGCAGTAAACTAGTTACATAAGCAAGCAAAGTGAGTAATTAGCATTTCGTTATCATTAGCCTTTCTCCCTACATCTAGAGATGGGCGAATCCACCAAATCCGTTTGTAGAATCCGATCCGCGGATTCAGCATTCCGTTGGATTGTTAAGAATCCGCAGAGGGTATTCGTGATAATAATTAGCGAAATGTGAATCGCCCCTTTTTGTGATTGATCCGCTGCAATCCGTAAAAGAACTGGACGATCTGCTGCGGATCAAAATTCGCCCCCAAACTTTGACCATCTCTAAAGTCTTCTTCTGCCATACAAAATAATCTGTTGCTCTTTGCATTGTTAGTGTTATTAAAATGTATTCTTTCATGTACAGTCATACTCAGCTCAAAGTTTTTTTTTAATGTTTTACTTTATATTAGACTAAATGGCTTTCAAAAGCTAATTTTAATCTAAAAGCATACCCTATTTATATTGTCCTTTCTCTTTAACAGTTTTATTTATAGATTAACAACTTGTCCTGAGGATACTGTGTAAAACTGGGTCACCCATTAGTGCGATAACGACAGATGACAGATACACAAGCATACATGTACCCGGCAATATAGCATATTCCATTTTATTTTATTTCCTATTGAGTTTTACTTTTTACTGCTTTTAACAACATTTCCATGGCTTTTACTAGCAGATAAACTGGATATAAAATATTTCTTTCAGCAATATATCATATATAAATTTAAATAGAAATAGTTTAGTCAGAGTCAGGGTCAAAACACATCCATAAAACTGGCATTATCTTACGAGTACTCTATTCCTGGATAGCCATTGTAGCCTAGTGCCCCTGGCTATGGCCTTTCCACTGGCCTCAACACTATAAGGCTAAGGCCCCGGTATCTCCGCTGCAAAGCGCGCCAGCGAGATTGGCGGCGCGTGCAGCCGATTCCCTGGTCTGCAGCTCACTGCAGGAAGAGAGACGTGGTGTGGCGGGGGAGTGACGGGGGCGCGGCCATGACGTCACCCGGCAGGTTCGCCCTCATTGGCTGAACCGGCGGGGGGTGTGCCGTATCGCTCGACGCGAGTCCTGCTCTCAATTCTATTGAGAGCAGGAGCAACTCTCGCCACAGCGCTGAGGCCCCCCCTCGCAGTGGGCCCGGCGCCATTGAGGGGATGGCTCTCGTCCGTGCAGCGTCCGCCACAGCGGACGCTGTAGTAGGCAGCGGGGTCAAGGCCTAAATCCTGATAGGAGCAGGCAGTGTTGGGGTTAAACTCCTGCACAGAGCCTAGCCTGCAGTTGCAGCCTGGATGGGTACAATGTTGCCATATCCAGGGGCAGGCCTAACCGGCAGTTTGTAGTGTCATATCTGGGGAGGGTACTGACGGGGTCAAATGCAGATGGTGTAATGTCTGTGTACCTGGACCTGCTCTTATGGGGCAGGGTTACAAGCCCCCCACCCAGGTATAAAAGCTGTCACTCCACCAAATTTTGTGTGGTTGTTGGTGTGTGTCTTCCCTCCCTCAGGGGAGTGGGAGTGATACCCTTTGCCCCATCCGGGGGTGAAGAAGCTGAGGGACTCTTGGGGCCTCAAGCTCCTGGGGTCTGCACCATGGAAAAAGGAGAAGGAATAAAGACCAGTTATACCATCACAAGTCTCTGAGTCTGTCTGTAAGAGAATATGTGCCTGTGGAGACCCATCCTACCTCTGTCAGGATCCCTATGGGATGGAGGCGCTGCACCCTAAGGAGGAAAAGCCTGTCCCGTTGATGCTACCATACACCATCCGTGGTGCCCTCAGACCTCCTGTAAGACCGCAGGTGAGCTAACAGCACCAGTGTACACCCATGTAGCTGCCACATCTCCCGTAGGGGAGAGGGGGGGAGAGGGGAGGGGCAGGGAGAGGGAGGAATAGGTGCTACAGCATATTTCTGTAAAGTCTCTAAAATGTGTGTTCATCATGAGGTATTTACCATTACTGATGATGTGGAGAGATACCTGTGAAAAAGGGTGTGCGCGCATTTTAAGTGAAACTTCTTTGTCTTTTGTAGCTGTTTTGTCACAGAAATTGTGTTTGTGATGGTGCTGTTTTTCATTAAAAATGAAAACACAATTTCAGTAACAAAACGCAAAGAAGTTTCCCTTAGAACGCACGTGCTCTGCACACACCCCGTTTTGGCTATTTGCACTTCTATATTTATACTAACTGTGAATTCCTTGTGTTTGTTTGTGTCTCTGTGTGTATGCATGACAGTGTGGGTGGGTGACAGGGTGACAGTGTGTCGTGGTTGGTTGTGGAAAGTGAGCGACCCCGTCAGGAATACAACATGTAAATAAAAAACATATAAAGCAATAATTGTGCAGTATTGTGATTATTTTTTGGCTTGTTTAAGAATCTTGGCTCTTGGGGAGAACCTACTTACAGCAACATAGAAGAAAATTCGCATTTGTCTGACTCTGTCAGATAGTAGGGAAATGATGAGGTTTCTTTAAGGTGTACTTATATCCCCACTTGGTCTTGACACATGTGGATTGGCTCAGAGATGGTGAGATTCAAATTCCCATATGGTATATGTGGACAAAGAGCAGAGAAACAGACCGATGGTGTAGGTTGTAGAACAGGATTTATAAATAGCAAGGTAAAGGACATGTACTCACACTCTGTACATATATGTAATGCACATAAAGGTATCTTTAGCGCTATATGCGCCCGCTGTCGCGTCTCCCCTTCCTCCTCTATTCCCAGTCTTGCCGCCGGCAATGGCGTCTGACGTCACTTCCCTCTAAGCGTCTGTTCGCATCCAAAGGAGGTAGGCTGTGACGCGCTGGGAGAGGAACCGCGGGTGTATTCAAACGGCTGGAGTCTGGAGTCTTCTCTTCAAAGCAGCTGCAGCTTGATGAGTTGGCTCTACGCGTTTCGCTGTGGCATACAGCGCATGATCATGACGCTCCTGACGAAGGTGTATGCCACAGCGAAACGCGTAGAGCCAACTCATCAAGCTGCAGCTGCTTTGAAGAGAAGACTCCAGACTCCAGCCATTTGAATACACCCGCGGTTCCTCTCCCAGCGCGTCACAGCCTACCTCCTTTGGATGCGAACAGACGCTTAGAGGGAAGTGACGTCAGACGCCATTGCCGGCGGCAAGACTGGGGATAGAGGAGGACGGGGAGACGCGACAGCGGGCGCATATAGCGCTAAAGATACCTTTATGTGCATTACATATATGTACAGAGTGTGAGTACATGTCCTTTACCTTGCTATTTATAAATCCTGTTCTACAACCTACACCATCGGTCTGTTTCTCTGCTCTTTGTCCACATATACCATATGGGAATTTGAATCTCACCATCTCTGAGCCAATCCACATGTGTCAAGACCAAGTGGGGATATAAGTACACCTTAAAGAAACCTCATCATTTCCCTACTATCTGACAGAGTCAGACAAATGCGAATTTTCTTCTATGTTGCTGTAAGTAGGTTCTCCCCAAGAGTCAAGATTCTTAAACAAGCCAAAAAATAATCACAATACTGCACAATTATTGCTTTATATGTTTTTTATTTACATGTTATATTCCTGACGGGGTCGCTCACTTTCCACAACCAACCACGACTGTACCTGTGGGAAATCCAAGCATATTTCCCTGGAAGGTTTGAGAAGTATCCTGTTGGGTAACACCATTCATTTCATTGTATTTTATTGTTTGAATTTTATCACAACACTGTGTATTTATTAGGGAACTGTGGCGCCTAGGCAAGTCATTTAAGTACAGGGTGACAGTGTGTGACAGTGTATGTGGGTGACTGACCTCGGTGGGTGACTGACCTCGGTGGGTGGGTGACTGACCTTGACTGACTGATGTGGGTGGGTGACTGACTTACTGACCTTAACTGACTGACGTGGGTGGCTGACTTACTTACTGACCTTGGTGGGTAAGTGACTGACCTGGGTGGGTGACTGACTTATTGACCTGGGTGGGTGACTGACTTATTGACCTGGGTGGGTGACTGATTTACTGACCTGGGCGGGTGACTGACTTATTGACCTGGGTGGGTGACTGACTTACTGACATAGGTGGGTGGGTGACTGACTTACTGACCTGGGCGGGTGACTGACTTATTGACCTGGGTGGGTGACTGACTTACTGACATAGGTGGGTGGGTGACTGACTTACTGACCTGGGTGGGTGACTGACTTACTGACATAGGTGGGTGGGTGACCGACTTACTGACCTTGACTGACTTACTGACCCTGGGGGGGTGGGTGACTGACCTGGGTGGGTGGGTGACCGACTTACTGACCTTGACTGACGTACTGACCTGGGTGGGTGATTGACTTACTGACCTTGACTGACTTACTGACCTGGGTGGGTGACTGACTTACTGACCTGGGTGGGTGACTGACTTACTGACCTGGGTGGGTGACTGACTTACTGACATGGGTAGGTCACCTATTGACCTGGTGAGTCAGTCCAGTCACCCATGATCATCCCCACCCCTGTTCTCTCCCCCCGGCGCAGTGAGCAGGCTGCCCCCCCCCCCTCACTCAGTGGCGCAGTGAGTGTGAGTGGCCCGGAGCAGCCCGCCCCCGATGCTGTGAGTCAGTGGCCCCTTCCCCCCCCCTCGGTGCAGTGAGTGGCCCGGATCAGATCCCCCCCGGCGTTGTGAGTGAGTGGGCAATGCCCCCACCCGGAGCTGTGAGTGGGTAACTAATTTGTTAAAGTAATTGTAATCTTCACATTCTCTCCATTGCGGGTTTGGCTAAACATTTCAGTCCCCTAAGTTCAAGGTATAAAAACACAAAATAAATGTTACGTTGATGTACATGATGATTCAGCTGCTGAAGTGTGTCTGTCCAGCGCTGCCTTCCTCTTCTCCGCGCATATGACTTGGAGGGTGGGGGGAGGAGGGGAGGTGGTGTGTGTGTGAGTGTGTTTCCCCGTCCATCTAGTGCTGACTCCTGGTGGAAGCTGGCAACATTGACGGCCCCTTCTGCCAGGAGTGCTGTCACTTCCGTCACCATTGACATCCGTCTCCAATCAACACATTCACGCCGCTAAAGAAATTTCACTTCAAAAACTCAACACACCTGAGAAACCTGGGAAATATGCTAAATGGGATATGCAAAGTATATTAAAATTATACAAATTAGTATATTTCTCAGGTATCTCAGGGGTGTTCTGTTTTGTTTTATAAAGGAGTGTTTGGGGACAGATATCACAAAAATCTCCCTCTCTCGGCCACTGTGCAGATTTCCAGCAAATTTGGATGTGGAGAAAAAAGATTTGTATATCTGTATATTAGCTAATGGAAAAAAGCCAAGATTGTAGGCTGTGTAGATGAAACCGTAGATATGAGATACAAAATGAAAATATAGAAATCAACGAAGAGATGCAAATGTTATAGCAATATGGCATATATTTTAAGATATTAGTCTTTATTGTTTACAGAAAAATGTATAGTACAGTGTAGAATTCATTATACGACCCCATATTTACAAAGCAGTCTTCTGGAATAAGACACCTTACAGTTCATTGACTTGGAGGTCTGCTTAATAAATATGGCCCCTTGGGCTAGATTCACTAAAAGTAGATCAACGTAGCTGTGGTCATTAATATTTGGGATTTCAGGAATATTTTTTATAATTACCGTTGTATTGACTAAGAATTATATATTTATAAATGGGTGGCAATATTAATCTCATTTTCAAACACAAAAATGCATTAATTCAGCATTAATCAGCACTAGCAATGTAATTCTGGAGGGATAGGAGACATCACCTTACCATAATCCTACTATTGGATTATGTAATACGAATTTTACAAAACCTTATGGCAAAAAATGATTAAACCTGTTTTCTGCCTGAAGGCA
Source organism: Ascaphus truei (assembly GCF_040206685.1). NCBI lineage: Eukaryota > Metazoa > Chordata > Amphibia > Anura > Ascaphidae > Ascaphus > Ascaphus truei. The sequence goes on along the minus strand of NC_134485.1, from coordinate 236,372,524 downwards.
TTCCTTTGCAATGCATTGGAAGTCTCAAACATTAAAGGTTAACATAAACCATAAACACCCTACAAGTAAAACACCCAAAGCATAGCATGGGTTGATCATCTGGCCACTTGGGACACGAAGAGGTTAATACACTGTGTTCTGCAATGTATATTATATATTTTTATCACCTATTCTAGATTGGCTTGTCTTTTCTTGTCAATGGGTATAGTTGCCATTATATACAAAGTCAAAATATGCCTAATGCCTGCCTAGGTAGCCCGATATTGTGGGTATCGGAGTTAAGTCAATAGCACGTGAATAAGTCGTTTCCTTTAATTACTCATGTGCATACGCATGTGCGAGTTTAAAATATTGCTGACATATCCCTATGATAATGTCCCTTATGAATGCTTTACAACTGGTGATATGCCTTTGGTAAATAGGTCGATAAATAAGATTGATAACGCTATTTTGTTCATTTATCGACCTTTACTGAATGTAGGTCTTTGTGCTTTATTTATCACATAGTATAACTGTATTTTTTCTATTAAATGGTAATTAAATGTGGAACATTTCTGCAGGAACAGCAAGCCACGTTTTGAACTAAAGCACCCAGGGCATACCGGTATAGGTTAAGGCCGCGTCCATAGTAGGACTCGCTAGCTTCCACGCGCCTCCTCTTCCCCAGTGTTCCGCTTGCAAAACAAACTTGTTTGTATTGTGGAGCGCCTCTCTCCCTGTAGTGCATGTGACTATGTACTATTACATTGCCGTCCTAGTGTTTGTTTCCGCGTGAGCTACGTAGCTCATGCCGTAGCCTGCACTATGGACGCAAGCTAATTTGTGCATAGCCGTGTTTGGAACAGCATTCAGCATGTACAACTTTTACAATATACTGTACCTGCTAATTTGTGAACAGGAAAAAAATGATTTACTGTGATAATAGCAAGGAAGATGTGGCAATATGAAAAAAAAAATCTGATATAATTACTTAAGACAAATATTCACGGTGTAAGCACTCTTTTTGCCATTAATAAGAGCAGCCCATATGTTTCATATTTAATACAGCGCTGTCAGGTTATGCGTTAGTAACTATTACTCTATCCTACATATAGAATGCACCTTTGGATCACCTGTATGTTGGAGTCCTGGACCATGCACAGCTGTTCCTGGATCTTATGAAGTTCTTCCTGCTGCCACTGTATGTTTGCCTGGAGTATCCGCGTCCTCTGCTCCAGTTCATCCTTGATGGTTTGGAACATTCCAAATTGTGCAGAGAACTTGGGAATAAAAAGAAAGAAACATTATACAATGGTTTTACTAAGTCACTAGGATTTGGGACCTCCCGCCCTATAAAATGTACCCTTTATTATAACATATTAAAAAATTTGTCCAGCACTGCGAAGCAGTTCAACAACATACTGAATAGGCGCCGATAATGTCAATGCATAAATGAACATAATGGTGTGCAATGTTTCAATGGCACAAGGCTAAAATAAAAAGTGTTCAGTATTGGGCATAAATAAAAATAAAATCTAACAAGGAAAGCATCTGTTCATGAATTGCCTACCTGCAGCTTAAGTGCATTTATGGGCTTTCTTCATTACTGACAGACTGAAAGCAATGCCATGGGGGCACAAGTAATCCCATTGTATCTCAAGGCAAGCACAATACACAGCTTTACATGTGAGCTATTTAAATATCTCACTAATACTGCTTGATATTTAGTACAATGATCTGTCATGCTACTTAATGAGGATATACACATTCCATGGTGATTTCATAGCTGCTCAGGGAGTTTTGGATTCGTTTCAGTTACAGACTGAATCGTATACAGACTGCGGATCATATAGGTCGGGTGCTCTCCGGTCTCCTACTTCACCGCGGGGGTTCCGTTTGGCTACTCCTTCCGTCTTCTGCTATATTCACCCCGACCTGATTTCACTGTCCACACCATCATATGGGGCTCCGGAGGGATTATCATATAGCCTTGTCGGTTGTACATATTTATCTCTTCAATCAACTTTTACCTGCAGCTCTTGAGCGCCGGTTAGGGGAGGATAACCCCTTCATCCCCATCGTTTCAGTTACAGACTTTTTTTGTTTGTTTAAGAAAAATTTTAAGACATTTAGAGAAGTGAGATGACGGGAATAATATGAAATCTTTACTCCAATTTTGAACTCTGATAGACATATCCCCAGGTGTTTACAAAAAGTATTTCTAATATGTCAACATATAAAAATATATAATTCTGTTAATTAACCTGCTACTTTAAAATGCAAAGCATTTAAATATTCCAAAAGCACAGCCAAATAGATTAGAACTCATGCGAAACTCCACAAATTTAGAAAATGGCAAAAAAAGAGCAAACAAAAGAAGTCTAAGCAACGCACTCCTGATTTACGTTTTATTCTTTATCATAGTAGTATCAAAAAATGATTCAATATATCAAAAATGGCATTCTTATTCCGCATATAAAAACTCACACAATAAAAATCACTGGTGCTGTGTCTTATAGTCTAAAGAACCATATCCAAGGTTAATCCTGTTTAGTAGCAAAAAACAGATGTTATCATAAAGTGCAATTTAACAACGGAAATACATTGGGGATGTAACACATACTAAAGGTTTGCAAACCTAAGAGGGAACATATAGTGTCTGCTCCTTGTAGTTAAAAACTAGAAATAGTTTGATTTTATGATGCCTTAATGAACTAATACTGTTTTAACGTATGACATGCCTGACATTAAAACAATACGACATTAACAATAAGGGGAGGCTGATACGGCACAGAAGACTAAGACGTGACATGAAATCATAAACAAACTATTAATTGGCTCTCTTCCAGGATCCTAGTGATGGGAGATTTTGCCGTGTGCCATGTCGGCATCTAAGTGTCTTTGGAACCTGAACAACAGAGCAGACATTATCCACATCAGAGGAGGTGTGTGAAGTGTAAGAGGACATAGTGGAAGGGTTGTGTATGGTTGCATGACTGCTTTAGGGGTTCTCTTACGTCTTTTGGGGCATAATGAAATTGTTAATTTCTAGCAACATTGCTTCCTCTGTGTTTTGTAATGCTGTTATTGAACAAAGGCCCTTGCTCAATATGCTGTGAAGCTGCTTCCCTGTGGTACCATTAATTTAACATGGCTCATCTATTCTCCGATACTTGGAAGTGATTTCACTGAAAAGTGGCCCAAAACTCTCACGCATCTCTAGCTGCGCTTCAGTGTGTCAGTTGCCTGTCTGTCATGTTGTACATATGACTACAGTTCAGTAGCAAAATGGAGAAAACTCTTTGGAGGCAATTTTAATGTGTTAATGGTCAGGAACGGAGAAGGAAACACCTTAAAGAGATTACATATATGTTCTGTAAACTTGCAAGTAAGAAAGCAGTGGTGAGAGAATTGTATTGTACTATGAACTCTGCACAGGAACTAGAACTTTTTAGCTCCATTTGAAGTGAAGTGAAACATCGAGTGACAAGTTAACAATCAAATCTAATACTGCAGTAAATACTGCTTTGAAATCAAAGCTGCAGACCTACCTGGACCATTGGAGAAGACTGGCTTTGCAGTGGACTTTGTTGTAGTAGCTGTTGTGTAAGAATGTCACATGGTTGAGAAGTTAGGCAGGCCTATACAAAAAAGAAATATATCACGTGTATCACAATCCCAGCAAAAGGAGTTGTCTAGTGGAAACCTCACAGCCTTTCAAGTGAGAGATCCCGGTGTGAAACCCACTGTCTGCACTTTATGATCTTGGGAAACTCACCTTGTTTACCTCTGCTTCAAGCACAGGAAATGGTAAACTCTTTGATGCAGAGACATGTGTCTGAAAAAATCTATTATGATCCGAGGGGAAGGTGCACTCATGACTAACAGCCAGCTGCCATGGGTGCTCGGTCACAGCGTACGGTGCTCGGTACAAACACCGCAGAAGTCAATGTACATAGAAGAATGAAGAACGGCACTCCCATGGTCTTTCTAAATAAAAAGTGAATTTATTGAGCAGTGATAAATGCTCAATAAATTCCCTTTTATTCAGAAAGACCATGGGAGGGCCGTTCTTCATTCTTCTATGTACCTTGAAAAAATTCTATTTACAACACTGCTGCCAATCACAAGAAAATTATTATTGCAAATAAATGTCTCTATTTCCACCCAATTGTGTACCTACTGTAGATAAACCTGGGCTGAAGAAGTAGCTTGGTGGTAATGTCACTGCCTATGAAGCGGGTGAATTAAGTGTCACCATCTTTATGCAGGAAAGTCAGTTTATCTACCTGTGCCTCAGGCATGAAAATTCAATTGTTAGATTTTTATGGACTTTGTTTTGCCTCCAAAAAGTCTGTGTTTAGCATGTTTACATTGTCAATGCTACATAAGAACAAACTATAGGATGCGTTCATTAATTTAATTTAATTGCTACTTTACAATGCAATTTTCTCTTTATGTTTTAATAATAAAATGATATTCAAAGAACTTTGCTGGTTTAAACAGATTGGGCTTTCTGGCACTCAAACGTATTAACACTAGTTATTATTATTATTATTTTTATTTTTTAATGATACTTCAATGTGAGGTCTTACATTTCTTAATATTCAAATTAATAGGCGGAGAAGCTTTAAATGCATGTAATAAACAAAGGACTCCTCTGTATTAGTTACAGAGCTGTACATCAAAAAGATTCATAATACAATAATCATAGAAGATTTAAAAAATCTCGGATATTGACAACTGTTAATAATAAAACGTATAACCATCTCTCTGTAACTTTGAATTTGTACCTTATACAATGCTTTGTTGTTCCCATTTTATCACAAAATGTATTTTCATAAGAGGAACATATACAGTACCATAACATACCACATATGTTGTGTTTTATATTCACAATGCTATATACATACCTGAATTGAGGCAGGCTGACTCAATCTTGGCAGTGATAACTCATGCTGCACGCTGGATGTTGTTTGATGGGACGGAGTGCTAGATTCTGAGGTCAACTTTGTGGGCGTAGCTGAAAGAAGCAAAATGCTTCAATTCACAAGATAACACTCACTTTATCATGTGGAAGACTATACTGTAAAGAGTCTTCAGAAATTATAATTGTACAATAGCACAGTTATATGCCACTTTGTATGTATGTGCAATGCTATAAATACAAACACATACACACACAAAGTGAGTGGTGTATCAAGACTTTTAAGACATGCTCATAGTTGTCAACAGTCCTGAGTTAGTTGAGACGGTCCAGATAATTAATTCTGTGCCCTGGGGGATATTCGTCTTGGCCAATGACTCGGGAGGTGAATCCCCATGATTGATAGACAGAGGCGATGAGTCATCCTGCATTACCTGTATTAGGCCAACTTTGGGCCATAGAATAGCAGAATTGGGTACAAGGTATGGACTGGCAGAAGGGGTGGTCATGGCGAATCAAAATGTATCCGATATTTATGCCTGGAAAGTTTTTTTTAAAATGTTAGCAGCTATGGATGCTCAGAAATAAAAGTTATTTTTAGCTGGGTTTGTGTGTCACAAGTAACTCAGTCACTTAGTGTGGGTTATTTACGTTGGGCGATGATTGTTATTCAGTGATCAAAATAAGAATTGGTGGAGGTTTTTTTTTTACAAAAAGCAAAAGCAATAATGGACAAGTCACATCATTTCATCCATCAAGATGCATCAAGAAACTCCTCCTGTAATTACTCTCCAAAACTCCTCACTGACGCATGGGGCACGAAAGTACTCAACATGAAGTTACTGAAGTCGAAATTGAAGACATCAAAGTAGTTGGATACATTAATCAAAATGCACTTTTTGAACTTGCCATGTCATCCCTGCATCTTATAGGAAATGTGCAAAACATGAACACCAATGTTAGTGTAACTAAATAAAAAGTAACATTCTCGCTATTAAATTCATTTTACAGTCTACATTTTCGTTTGGGTACAATGGCCAAGTGGCCGAGATATTTTCTATACTGAATAAAGAAAGTGTCCTTACTTACATGCAGGCTCTGAAATGGGGGTTTCAGAGGATTTGTGTGAGCTCCTTGGGGATACTGATGGCGTCCGGCTAGGGCTGGGAAGTGAGGCACCAACATCTAATGCATTAAAGTGCGGTTCAGCATCCAGACTTAAGTCCTTGTCCTGAAAGCAAATAATTTCATTTAATTTCAGTACACCATCATCATTTATTTTTTAAGTAAATACAGGCCTCCGCTTAAGGGGCATCTCAAACATATTAGCAGAGAGCGAGGGCCATTACACTGGCGAGGGAGTTGCACACACATATTATGATAGTACTGTGATACTTGTGTTGTAAGTAGCTTTCACGAATGGGGACAAAAACATTTTCTACGAGAAGGGATCTTTCAGACCTGAATTGTGCTATTTTCAGCTCCAGTGAACCTCTGATTGCCAAGATATTTGACTGTGAAGTTACCAGTTTTAAATCATACTTCAAGGCAACCAAAAAGCTCACCAGAGAGAGAGCAGGAGCTATATGACAGAGCCATGTTTAGCTAAATAATATGGTGTAACTAAACTTTTTTTTGTAGAGATACAATTATTTATGTAAATCATACATAACCCTGTGAAAACATGACATAAGTTAAGAAAAGCTTGTACCTTTAGTTTTGATGAGACAATGACTTCTGATGATGCCTCTTCTGAACTCAAATCTTGTCTTCTTTCCACTCGTACATCTGCATAACTAATTACAACAAAAGGTGACATTCAATGCACTATAACAAGCGTCCAGTACGGGGAACATTTTTTATATCGTTGCACGTCAAATCATGTTAAGCCCATCAAGAAATGTATTAAAAAGTCTGTTTAGCTCTAAATGGGTTAATACAATTGATATTTAACTTCCAAAGTACACAACCTGTTTAAACAGCATTCCCTATATTTAGCATTCCTTTTGTAAAAGTTACTAAGCCAGGGGGTCCCTTCTCCACAGCTGATCCCCCCAACACAACCCAATATATTTCGGTTTATTTGTGCTAACACAAAAAGACTACAAATATGGCCATGGGGTCACCAATAGAAAGCCACCAGAGATCTAATCGTAGTGACGTTTCAGCTATCTATTGGCCACCGGAGTGAGACTAACTTCGTCGGCATATTGTGTCTGCAAGGCCCACCACTAAAGTTTTCAGGGACCACAGTTTGAGAATCACTAATTTAGTCTGCTTTTAGGATGATATCAAAGGGCAACAAATATTGACTGGTTTCTGTACATTGTAGTAATCCAGCTTTTCAGAGTCTAATGAGGGACAATGTGTAATTGTGCAAAATGGAATTTCTTCTTGTCACTCCCTTTCTCTACTCGCCTCCTATTTCCTCGTAGCACTTGTACAAACTAAGAGAAAATCTCCTGAATACATGCGCCCAATATTGGCAATGTATACAAAGTATAAAAAGCCACACAAAAAAGCATGTTTCAATAGTTTTATAATAATAATAATAATACATTCCCCTTTCCCCATATTTTTATAAAAGCCAAAATTAGAATACGACCAGCCTCCCAGTTCTTTCCTTTATCATTCCAACAGAGCACTATAAGTGAAGAAAAAATCCCAGACTCATCCCCTAATTTGCTGCCACCGTCAAGGATAATGTTTTGGGTGTCCCTGGAGCAGCCACCCCACTCAGCCCCACCCATCAGGAGTCCCTGGTTCCCTGACACCCTGCTTGCACATGCTGGGTAAAAACACAGTGTGCTCAGTGATCTATGCTCTAAAAACACAAAAATATACTGTGGGTGTGCGGGACACAAATAAGTCAATCCCTGGTAAAGGCTCTGGTGACTTTATTAAATTACTTTCACCACTGCCCCTCAGTTGCAACCATATGAAGCATAAGACTACAGATACTTATAGACATCATGTTCCAGGCCAGTGTGCAATCTAGAAGTCATGTCTTGTATAGGAAACAAAGGCTTATTATTTCAGTGCTACCAGTTCAACATGTTGACTACTTTCATGAGTTTGACGAAGCATGATACATAAAACAGTAGATGTTGTTTGCAGTAGAACTGCAGCACAGTAGGACAGTAGGACATACCTCACCACAGTGTGCGTGCATACAATAAATTCAGGCTTGGAGTTCCACTGATGGTACGTGATATAGTAATGAGTCTGAAGCCAGATCCACTGTTGGCCTTTAGTCAGAAACCGATAGCAGCAAGACTTTCCCTTTCCAAACTGCAACACTGTTGTTGGAACACACAGGATTTCATTTGCATTAAAAAAAAGAGCAAGAGAACGGGAAACACGTTAATCACGTAATATTTTATTTTCTGATGGCTCTATCCTGTTTTCCAATATTTGTTTTATTTACTCAGCACTAGAGATAGAAGTCACAGACTGTGTATAGACCAGAGACTAAAGATGACATTCATAGTAACATGGTAGACAAGGTAGAAAATACTCAATTTATTCATCAACACCAAATAGAACTTTATGGTCATGGTTAGAAATAAATATGGACTATGTTGAAAGTAAGTATAGTAAAATGACCCAAATTGGTATTTAGCTGGTCACTATTACATTGAACTAATGTCCAGATTTGGCACTTGTCTACAATATGAAACTTGCGATGAAGATACTGGCCCATGATTCTGAGAATGCATTCTGCATGTCAGTACCATGTGACCCATGTCAATAGTCTTCAAATCCCTCTGGCTCATCCATCCCAAGAGAATAAAGAGATACTGTTCAAGGAATACTACCAAACTAGGAGAAAATTAATCACCGCCACCTTATCCCCAGAGAGAGGTAAACTGGAGAGTAATAGGGTTGATTTAATCCCTCTGTCTAAAGACAGAAATTGTTTCATTGTACGCTTATTGGACAGAAATTCAAACTACAGTAAGTCTATTGGTTGTGGCATTTTATAAAATATATGACTACTATTATATTATATAATTTAATCTCAACAATAGGGCAAATCTGTTTATTGAATGAAAACAAGTTTCAGAGCTGCCCATGGTGCAATAATGTCAACCTCCAAGGAGCTAAATCAGTGAGATTTGTTAGTTAGTCTCTCAAAGATTTGATATAAAGGATAAGTTACTTTGAATATGACTTCTATGTGAAGCATACACATGTACTACATATATATATATATTTTATATATATATATATATATAGCAACTGTAAATATTACTGTATGTTCATGTGCATGTCTTAGACAGGTCTGCAAACCTGTTGCAGACCTGTCTAAGACATGCACATGAACATACAGTAATATTTACAGTTGCATATATATATATATATATATATATAAATATATATATATATATATATATACAGTGTTCGACAGACCTATACATTTGCTCGCCCCGGGCGAGCGGATTTAACATCGTGGCGAGCTCCTATTGGCCCAAGCAGCACACAAGTGCTACTAGGTGGCGAGTAGATTTTTTTGTTCGGCGAGTAGATTTGTCGACCACTGTATATATATATATACATACACCATGCCTGCAAAGCTACAGGATCTTAAATAATGTTTACTTAATAATACTTACAATGTTCATGGCACCTGGCTAATATTTCAAGGTCATCTACGTGGTAATAATCATAGCCAGATGTACCAAGCACTTCAAAAGGCAAATATCCAATGATTGGCGGTGCTCTGCGTATGCCAAGAACGATAGAGAAAAATCAGTGCATTAGATAAAGTGAAGACAACGGGGTCTATGTACTAAGATTATTGTTATTATTATTTTAAATTGTGCGTTAAAATGTAGTGCTAAAAGGTAGTGCAAACCTTCAAAAAAATGTGTGTCCTATGCATGCAAATTCATTGTCATGTTGAATACCTGATTGATACAATTTAAGTTAAAACAGAATTATGTGTATTTTTATTTATAACTAGTGTTTGTAAATATAAATTATTAGTGTAATATTATTTATAATAGACATACTATAAAAATAGTACAGTTTGCTAACGACCAGTACGTAATGAAAAATGCGTGCTGCATCAAATACATTTTTGGTTGGTACATACAGTAGCAACTTAATTCTGCGTTGGTAATATAATAAGAGACTTTTAAGGGTTCACGGCCAAGTTCAACTTGGCAGATGATTTTAATGCTCTTTCTATTTTTTGGGATCACAGAAACATTATTTTTTAGTACACACCATTTACATCTATACTACTAGCGCAGTCCATTTCTGTGCACCAACATTTTAAAGATATTGTTTTTTTATGGTGGTTTTATTTACTTCAAGAAGCTAGTTATATAGGTAATATTTTCTACATTAGCTAAGTGGGCCTGCACCCATCATGTTTTGCATCTCTTAGACTTCACTACAATTTTTAGTCTCTATTTTTGTATGCTTTAGGGGGAGATTCTATATTGTCCCAACAGGCTGTTTGGTCGTTTTTTGGTCAAAATTTCCATTTTTGAAAATTCTCGGGGGAATTTCCTCTGAAAACAGCCCTAAGAGTAATTTTCAGTCCATTTAGAATAAGGCTGACCCTGACTTACCTGCCATCCCCAGCAAATGTTATATCCCTAAGAGATCACACTAACAGTGTGTCATATTTTAATATTATTTTGGCACTACATGCTATATTGCTGCCATCCTTTTTTTTAAATTGACACATTTAAAGTGATTAATTACTCATAAATCAACCTGTTTTTTTTTTTTGGAGTCTCTGTGCTAATTAAATGGATGTATTTTTCTTTTCTAAAATGTGGACCCTGTACTCATGCAAATGATTCAAATACTATTGATTTACCTTTCCATAAGCTACAGAAGATATGAAATGTGTTGGCAGTTCCTGCAACAAATAAAAGATCAATGTCCCACCTGTGATCTAGAAATAGAAACTTCCATTCCAGACTGTGTCTTGATGTAAATTTTTCCAAAGATTCTTCCACTATACACATTTCCTAAAAAGCAAATAAAAGGAGACAACTGACAAAATAAACCAAACAAGACCTATATTCCAGTATAGGCCATTACTTTATTGTTGGATTTATATATCTATTTATTTATAAAATGTGTTACCAGGAAGTAATACAGTGAGAGTTACCTCTCGTTTTCAAGTATGTCCTGGGCATAGAGTTATGATGACAAATAATACATGGTTACATTAAGTGAACAGGGTTATACATTATATGTAAAGACATTGCATGACCAGTTAAAAATAATATATGTTATAGGCGTATGTAACAGTTACAGACCAGATTAAAATGTGAGACAGCTTTTGTTTTGAAAGAACTTACAGCTCTTGTCGACCGCTTACCAAAGAAAATCCATGACCATCTCGCGGTAACTTGCGAGCTGGTCCATAGCAGGCGTTCGCGGGGCTTTTATTTTAATAACATTATTGTAGCAGGGGGTCTCCGGAACTGAACTGCATTGATTTCAAGTCCGGGTAGCCCTGCTTCCCGAGTTACAAGAAGGGGTGTCGGTATCCCAGTGACCATGTTTAAATTCTCCTGCGTCACGGCCCAGGAGATTTAAACAAACCAGAGGGATACCAGCACCCCATAACGAGGCTTGTAACTCGGGAAGCGTGGGGTCCCTAGCCCTGAAAACAGTGCGGTTCAGCTTCGGAGAGCGGCCTTCTACAATAATATGTTATCAAAATAAAATAAAACCAACTAACCGCTAAGGCAATGAATGGGTTAAGCCAGACTACCTGGTTTACTGGGGGTAGAGGGGGTGAGTGAATGGGCTTGTTGCTCCAGGGTGGGTGGTTAGGCCTACCGGGAAGGTTGCGGGAGGGCTAGTAACCGCTATGGTAATGAAAGGGTTAACCTGTCCCACTACCCACCTGAGAGGACTAACCACTCACCTTGGGCAACTACCCCCTTCACCCACCTCCTCTGCCCCCAATAAACATTACAATACAATACATCAATACAATACATTGAACAACCCGCCCAACACATACAGCACAGTAATGGACAAAATCCCCATTATTCGTATCTGGATAATAGCTAATTTGCCCATTAAAAAATAAAACATAACCAAAACATTACCCAGCCAACATATAGTAAATGAAAGTTCTACTTACCCATTCCAGGATGAAGGCTGTCCTCGACCTCCTCGTCTTCAGTGGGCACCAAGAGTAAAATAAAAAATCTAACTACTGGTCACTAACCCCTTAGTCACCATAGTGGTTATTAACCACTATGGTAATGAAGGGGTTAAATCTCCCGCTACCCATCCAGAAGGCCTAACCACCCGCCCCGGGGCAACTACCCCCACCTCCTCCACCAATTGATTGGCACAGTGGCACCCTATGCCCTATGGTCACAGATTGTCACTATGGCAGTCAATGTGCAACTTGCAAATCAAAAAAATCAAAAACAGACTGACCGCGGAAATCCATGGCTCAAAGGAGCCGGACGATCCGAGGCAGATTACAATTCCATCTCTAGTTGTCTTGCAACATTATATACAGTAGACTAGTGGAGGGTTTAAATAAAAGTGTAGTATACAATAATGAACCATAAAAGTTTGTAACATGAAAGGTTCTCTTATTTTATGTACGAGTGTAGTGTATGATTAGTAACTTGGTGGAGTTAATTGTTTCTAGAAAGTTTAGTTCATGTGTTAATATCACAATTGCTTTGTTAATATTATCAGAGTTATTACTGTGCTTCACTTACCTTTAAAAACTGTGGTGTTGCAAGTCGAACGGTAGCAACAAAACACACCTGTTTGCCAAGTTGCGGTCGGTATGTCCTTGGTACAGACCCTTCAAAGCCATTATAAGAAGCTTTAGGCACTGTGAGGAGAGGGAAAACCACAGACCTTTTAGCAACACTTCATCCTCATACAGTTTTCACTCACAACATTTTCAAATACATTACTTTACAAAATATAAGGAAACGTTTTGTGTAACATCCAAATATTTTTTTTAATATTGATTTTATTTGCAGAATTTGAACCGGGCAGTTTGCCAGAGCTGCACCACGCTGTTTTTAGCTCAGGGATCTCAAGATACTTTCTAGATGATTATGGGCCTCATGCAGTAAGCGACGATTATGTGAAATCGGCAAGCTTATCGATTAGTCATGTTATTGGCGTTTTTCCCTCTCCGTATGCAGTAAGTGCCGAATACATTCAAAATCAACCAGAAAACAAATCCGCCCACTCTCACGATGATGAGCCGATCACACACAGGTGTATCGGCGTGCGTGGCGGGGTGCTGTTAGGTTGCACAATCACAAATCTTGCTGAATCAGGCGAAACAAGCATGTTTTTGATTGCGCGCCATATTTAAAGGCAACGTGTACTGCTAATCATTCTCTGTGTTGTTGGGAGTGAGAGAGAGAGAGACGCACAGAGCTGGACGATTGAACATTTGCATATTGACTGAGAGACTTGTTGTGTATTGGGTGAGCTTTGTCCTTTGTTGTTTTGTTTACATCTTTGTCTTGTTTTATATGTGGAAGTGGGTCGTGTGATTGCCTGTACATTTCTTGTCTGTTTTTTGTGAGTGCTGGAAGTATGCCCGCAAAGCGTGGGAAGAGTGATGCTGGTGGGAGTGGGAGTGCTACTCGTGCGAGTACGCGTCGGAGTGAACGTTCTGTTCAGGGGAGTGATGTTGCTGGTGCACCGAGTGGTGTTGCTGGGAGTGGGAGTGCTGTTGTTGGGAGTGGGAGTGCTGGTGCTGCGAGTGGTGTTGCTGGGAGTGGGAGTGCTGTTGTTGGGAGTGGGAGTGCTGTTGTTGGGAGTGGGAGTGCTGTTGCTGTGAGTGGGAGTGCTGGTGCTGGGAGTGGGAGTGCTGTTGCTGTGAGTGGGAGTGCTGGTGCTGGGAGTGCTGGTGCTAGGAGTGTGAGTGCTGGTGCTAGGAGTGTGAGTGCTGGTGCTAGGAGTGGGAGTGCTGGTGCTAGGAGTGGGAGTGCTGGTGCTGGGAGTGCTGCTGGTGGCGCAGTTGCTGATGGGGTGTCTGGTGGTGGCGTGCTTGCTGGTGGCCAGCTTTTGGAGGCTCTTCCATTGGAAGAAGGAGAGTCCAGTCAGCACCAGCCAAGCTCTGACCCTAAACCTGCTCGGAAAAAACGTGTGGAGAAGCCACGTAATCCTCGCTTCAATGACCAGGAAAATAGGGCTCTTGTCACTGGCATTCTGGAGCACTATGACAGTCTCTATGGACATTTAGTAGGTAAGTGTAACTTTACATTTATTATTCAAATACATGTGATCCTAGGTCATCTGAGTTTTGTTCATATGCAAATATGGGTACACAATATCTTTCTATGTTCATTAGTGTGGAAACACAGCTTTTTATCATGCCTTACAAGGACAAATAAACACAGGCGGTCAATTTGCCAGAACTGCATACAATATGAATGCAACCTTGCTTACATGTATAGGTTTAGTAGTCAATGCTCATGTGCTGCACATATTACACATAAAACAGCATGTTTGCTATCTCTTGGAACAGCTAGCAGTGTAGGAAACTGGTGCTTATATTATTATTAATTTACCTCATATCTTTTATATGTTTTTCAAGGGCGGACAAGTGCAGCAAGCAAAAAAGAAATGTGGGACACAATAGTCATTGGTGTCAATGCCTGTGGGAATAGTGTCAGGGACAAGTATCATTGTCGGAAAAGATTTGATGATATTAGGTCCAAATTGAAAAAGAAAATACAAGACCAACGCGTGCATGCTACTGGCACTGGAGGTGGGCCCACACCACAACGTCTCATATTGACTCCATTGGAGGAGCTGCTTCGGCCAAAATTACTTACCGTCGTCGTGGAAGGCTTGGCTGGTGACCGTGACATTGGAATTTATCCGTCACAATTTCCAGCAGGTGATAAATATTACTGTACTAGGCGTGTCGTTGCTTACAGTTATTTTGCATATTTACACTGCTTTTTATACTGTCTTCACAATATAAGCATACCTGCATCTATATATGTATATGTCTGATTCTGTATATATATATCTCAAAATAGACATATATGTAGTAGTCCTACTAAAAGCAGTAACTAATATAGCACGTGCCATTGCGTGCTCATTTACATGTGAATTCCCAAAATGCATAGCTGCAGTGGAAGCAATTGATGGTGGGCGAAGATGGGGAACAACAGGGTAGTACACATGTGTAACACATGTTCATGAGAAATTATTAGTAGCTACAGGTACAGAACAGAAATATGTATCATATTATTGTGTATTTTATTGATTTTACTCCGACAAACATGACATTACTGCCTATTTTAAGCATGCATCAAAGAAATTGCATGTAACGGCCTACAAACATCACTGGCACTAACACATCTATAGTTGCTTATGAAAAGGTCCATTTTTGCTTTATGTCATATACAGACAGCATAATGAGGCACACGTATCATATGTTATGTCATTGTTTTCATAACTTAAACACTGCAGATGACTACTTAGCTCATCTACCATTGTGTTAAAGCAGCTGCAATTAATATCTCATCACAGCATACACTTCAACAGAGGGGGTGGGGTTCAGCACACACACTAATTACAGCCTCATTTCACGGTCAACTTAGTTCACACCATTTGCACCTGTTTCAAGTCATTGAAAGGTGTGGCTGATTAGGCTTTTTGGGGAAGGGAATACCTTTCTTACAACCTGAATAGCACAACTGAAGTTAATCACACTCATTTGAAAGCTTAACTCTAGCTACTAAATGCCCCAACAACTCATTACTTATCAAAGCGTACGTCACACATTAGTTCACTCATATCTATAGTTGAACTACTATGAAAGACACATTATCACACACTGCATGTGTTGTCTTGTTGAGTCACAGCCACATTCAGGTGTGCCACATCTTCGATTAATGTACCACACATATCCTCTACCAAAAACAACACTTTTTGCAATATGACCACCTTCATGATAACCATTGTGAATGGTCATCTCATGATAGTTATGTACATTATGATACTGATATCACTACACAACATATGATTTTTATGTACTCATTTAATCTATTTATCCTCACGCATTACTGCAGAAACATAGTATGTTGTATGTTAGGGAACTCAAAAATTCTAAGTACACAGGCATGTACAGTGTTATTACAACTATTTATGTTCACTTTCACACACATTTTCGGTTAAGGAACTGATGTTGTTAGTTAATCATAAATACAGAACATACAATAAGTGTTTGTTCAATATTTACACATGTAAATGTAAAACTTATGTTATTGTTATATATAGTTGCCCCTGGAGGACATGTGTCACCTGAGATGGAACAAGTGTCTTCACCTGGGTCAGCCAGCTCAACACTACTAGAAGGTGAGTGTATCATTTGCTGGCCATATAATATGTGCTCTTCTATATGTTATGTTGTCATGTGCATTATTTGTTTTGCACATCTTCTTTAAATAGGATTACTTAGTGTCAGTGAAAATTAAGTGTAAGGCAACATGTATTGTGTTAGTGATGTTAATTATCATGTAGGACTTCTGAGTTTAGAGCAACTTTTCATTCATTCATATTTCATACTGAGTCCAAACATTATTCGTAAGTCAAGGTAGTTTTTAATGAGGTTATAAAACGTATGCTAACATGTTAGGTGTTACTTAGGACATAGTACAATTACATAGTAACACAGCATACATTAACATGCCATTTAATAATGTGTACATTTCTTTTTAGAACATCATGGTGATGAGGATGATGAGTATGATGAGGATGACGCCACAGAAGAGACTGAAATACAATCATGTGACCATGAAGAGGTGCCAATAGAAACTGTTGTACCGCCAAATCGTCCATCAACTTCCACATACGATGCAATTGTAGCTTCAGAGGGAAAAATAGTGGACGCAGAAAATCGTCGCCATTCAGACATGATGACAGTGCTGGAAAGGATGATTGGACTGCAGGAAGAAACAGTATCACAATTGGCACATCTCCACAGAGTCTTCATTGAAGTGCCTAAACAGTTGCAAAAAATCAACACCTCATTCGAAGCATTAGTTGTTCAGCAAACACAAGCTAATTACTGGAGAATGACTAATGTACCACAATTCAACACCTCCCAGCCAGGATCTGTTCATGCAGGTCAGTTTTCACCACATTCATCTGATATTCATTCACCAGGCCCAAATGTTACCGGTCAAGTAGCAGACATTGCTGTGCAGGTTCCTGATGACATCCTACCGCTGCCATCTGTACAAATTCAGCAGCAGACACCTACAAAGGAGGCGACAAAAACAAAACAAGACACACATGAAACAGACCAACCATCACTTGTGCAGTGTATACCAACTTGCTCACATGTGTCACTGGGCACAAGCCCTGTCCGTGAACAGTCACTACCCAAAAGCCCTGTAGGTGAATCGCTGCCCAAAAGCCCTGTAGGTGAGTCGCTGCCCAAAAGCCCTGTAGGTGAATCACTGCCCAAAAGCCCTGTAGGTGAGTCACTGGCCACAAGCCCTGTAGGTGAGTCACTGGCCACAAGCCCCGTAGGTGAACAGTCACTGGCCACAAGCCCTGCCCGTGAAGTGCCAGAGGCCACTCAAAGTGGCTCTGTTGTGCCTAAAGTTGGTGGCAAAAGAAAAAGGAAAATTCAAGAGACAACAAGCAGGCCTGTTACTCGCTCGCAAAAGGAACAAAAAAAATAAATGTTATAATTCAGAAAATATGTCTTTGGCCTTGTTTTGTTGACTTCAGATTATCTAATTACTATTGTATGTATGCTGAAGACTGTGTTGTTTCCAAACTTTCAACTATGTTCTTGTACACGTGAAGTTTTGGAAATGTTAACACTCATAATTAATTGTGTTATAAATATTTATGTTGTAATCGTCTGTTCAGTAATGGTCCACCAGGAGCCAGTTGCTAAGTTTAGAGAAGCTGCCATTGACTTTGCAGCAAAACATTGCATTTGGGTGTGTTAATTGATGTAAGAATTGCATATGCATATTAGTCACATGCAATTATTAAAACACCTAAGTAAGTGCAAACATCTTTCTTGTACGTGTACAGCAGGATTATGTGTAAATTATTACTTACCTTTGCCTTGCTTGGCCATTGTAATTTTGTCCTTTAATCAGTTGTGTGTTCGTTTCTATAACATCTCAGAATGTATAATAATATATATACACACACACACACACACACACACACACACACACACACACACACACACTGAGTGAGTGTGAGTGTGAGTGTTTGAGTGTGTATATATATATATGTATATATGTGTATATATATATATGTATATATGTGTATATATATATGTATATATGTGTATATATATATGTATATATGTCTATATGTATATGTATATATGTGTATATGTGTATATATATATATGTATATATGTGTATATATATATATGTATATATGTGTATATATATATGTATATATGTGTATATATATATGTATATATGTGTGTATATATATATGTATATATATATATATATATATATATATATATATATATATATATATATATAGTACTATATAAACTGGTATACACAAACTAATACACTTCATGCTTCCTTGTGAAAGCACACTATTTTAATAATACAGGCCTAATGTTTGAGAAATATCCTAAGTATGAGACTCTAACAGTATTGTGCTTAAACAAATGTTTATTACTTAATTCAATCATGTTTCTCACCATTTAAATAGGTTTCATACAAGGTATACTTAATGCCATCAATGTTGTGTGTACTCCTGCAATATAAAAAAAAATAAAATATTATATATAAATATATATATATTTTTATAAGAGATATATTTATATATATATATATATATATATATATATATACACACGTATTTAAACTCATGCAGACAGGGAGTTAACCAGACTTTCACATACACACAGAAATGTAAGCGGGGAAAAAACATTTCTTTTTGCAGGTGTGTTTTTACTGATATGCCTGGCTAAGAAATATTTTCACACACTGGTCTTTGTTAGTTTTCAAAAAAACACTATGTGAACGCATTCACAGTCTAGGGATGTTTTTCACAAACGAGATAAAAGAAGGAGAAATGTTTCTCCCACAGTCCCATATCACGAACCACAACTGTTAACCCAATTAGACAAACAAATCCAATTGGCGTTTGAAATAAGGAGTCAAAGTAGTTACTTTTGTTGACCTTGACAAGGAAAAACAGGAGTTTGTTAGCCATTCAGCACATTCATTTTGATGAGCAAATAACACAGACCTGCACACAGCTTTTGTGCTACTCAGACATGGCTGATGAATTCGTTAACAATATTAATCCCCTTTTAGGGTATAAGTACATGATCTGTGAAGCCATCTTGAACAGTCGCGGACAGAAAGCAAGCACACGCCAAATCGATGATTTCATTCGAGCAAAATATCCTTATTACCAAGACCGTAAGCATGCACGGAATTTTAATTCCTCAATAAGATTCACTTTATCAAGTAATGATTTTTTTGAACGTGACCAGGATAAGCTACAACACACCTATGGTTTCTGGAAGATTGCCCCGGAAAAACAATTTATCCTGAAAGACGGCACTTATATTGTCGTGAAAGGCATATTTATTCCTAATGGCAATAGCAATGTATCCGCTACTACTGATCCCTTTGAATCGATACGTGCTGCAATATCTGCAGCCTCCATTCCTGAAACCCACATTGTACAAGAACAAAAGTACTATGATTATGTACCAAGCCTTTCAGCTGAAATTGCATTGGAATGGGAACCGGAAGAAATGAACCTACCTCCCGACCAATTATTTGAAGAAAGCAGTGGCGATTCCTATGAGCGCATCCTGGAGGAGATATGTGCCATACTGGATTCAGCGGTTGGGTTAAGCGTGGATGAAAATGGCTTGCATTTCTGGAGCGACCAGTTGCAGCCAGGCGAAGAGTTAATTCTAGAAGAATGGTAAATATAACAATCGTTATGCGTTGACTCTGCGTTTAAATTTTTTTTTTTTTGTAACCACCATTTTCACTTTCAATGCGTGGATACAGCGTAACATTGCAGACTGCATAACATGTAGCGATCACAAACAAATTGTTTCCTAATACAATATAGTAGGACCTGAAAGAGTAGTACACATTGCTGACGGAATAAATATACGTACTTTCCTATCCCTTTAAACATATTAGCAACATTTTACCATTACTCTAACACATACCTGTTTTGTTATCATGCAACATCTACAACATTGAAAACCGGGTCCACCACGTATGACGTGGGACCCTTGTCATGGGCCAAGGCGTCCTTAAAAAGGATTAGTGATGTAAGTCCCGCCCCCAAGCGACGTGCGCGCCTCAAAGCCTATTGGCTGTCATGTTTTGTTATAGTAACGGTAACTGCAGTGTGTGATGCGTGCGGCTCAGTGTTTGTAGGCGTACCCTGGGCGTTAGCTGAATGTTAATTGAGTGGGAGGAGTGTTAGCGTGCGTTTCACGCTGGCTTAACATGACGTCACACGTATTGCATTTGCGCATTGTGTTATCGGCCGTGCTTTCTGTCCAAACACGTCTGTTTAAAAAGAATACAGATGTACTCGTTTAGAACGAATGTAGTTTCATATTCATTGTATTTGAAATAAAGATTTTATGTTTAATGGTATTTTCAAGATGTATTGAACGCACAACGTACGCTTTGTTTTGCGCATGCGCTAACAGTTAGTGCAGCCAAGCGTGAAGTGCGTGCGCACACTAAGATGTGCGCGCACATTTTTCAGTATACAGGCAACGTTCACATCATATACATAGTTATGCCTGCTACAAATTTAAAAAAACATTACATACTGATGTACACTTGTAGTTCTAACATATAAGTGAGTGACGTGTGTATGTACACAATCATATAGAGCTGTGTAATGCGTTGTCACGGATACATATATAGTAAGGTGCCATATTTGACCATCATATGTTTGCTGTATTTCAGAGATGTCGGGGAAGATACAATCGGATCAATGTATGATTTCAGAAGAGTCTACCTTTATATGAGATGATTGTGAGGAGGAGCCACCGACTACTATACTACATATGGAACTAATTTTATATTGCTTGCAGCGCTTATTAACAAACAATTAAAAATGTGATACCCTTATGCCTATATTGCATAAGCACGTAATTAACATAATGATGTTGCAAAAGAGTGCCTCATGAATTTTTATTGAGTGTTCTTTAATGACTACTAACATTTTATGACATGGTGTGTTTTATATATAACAACCATTCCCACTCTGCTAACACATTTGTGTATTCTAATATGTAATGGAACGTATGACTGTCGAAACTATGTAACAATAATAATAATAATATGAGCATGTTCATGTATAGGGCTGCTAGTTGTACGCAGCGATTTACAGACACATGTTTCAGCCTGAGGTCCCTGGCCCGTGGAACGTACAAATGTTTTTTTGCCGCATGAGGCACAGGGAGATAAAGTGACTTGGCCAAGGTCACAAGGAGCCCACACCGGGAATTGAACCAGACTCCCCTGCTTCAAACTATCAGTGCCAGTGTGTGTCTTTACTCACTGAGCCACTCCTTCTCCCAATGTAAAGGACACTTACAACCAAGTAGCCATTTATTTTTAAAATCTCTTGTTACATGGGTATGTAGATAAAATGGTTTGGGACTGTAGCAAATAATGTTACTGGCCAGATGTTATGGTCCCCTCCAATGCATGATGTTCTGAATATGACATCACCATCATGTTATGAAGTACGTTTCTGTGTATATTTCATTAACCTAACTAACTATAGTTTACTGTGTTTATTAATCGTTTAGAAATACATAGTATAGTCAATATGATGATATAAGCTACCATAATAAAGCTGGTGTTATCATTTGTCGGTGTTATACATGGATCCTACACCAATTGATAGAGACACAAACAGTTGTCTTAAAAAGTGTGTCTATGCTAGTGATGAATGTGCTCCCGTAAGTAAACAAATAAGTACAGTTATCCCCTTTTCTCCAACCACCTCTATATTACATTAATGGAAATTATAAGGAAACATACATAAAATGTGATGAAATGTGAGTAATCATTTTGTAATACAATGCACATGAAAGCTCAAGAGTAGCTAAATGCATATACATGATACAGAAAGTACATATATGTAACATTTGTGTTTAAACCAATATGTTGGGTTTTTAGTTCCAATAATTATAGGAAGATTGAGGTAGCCACATCTTATGAGAGATGTCAGCAAATATACATACCATGATCAGTCATACTGGAGATATACCTATAATGCAAAGGAACAATATATAAATTGCAAACATTGACATGCCATCTTCAGTACCGTAAACAACACAGCAAAGTGTGTATTTGGTGTTAAATGTACAACACCATGTATATTTCATGACATTCAAAATGTAAATCAGCCTGGTGTACACATCATCTGGATGTACATGTTACACTGCACCAATAACATTGTATGTAAGCATACTAGAAGCATGAATGATTATGGGCATAATATGTGTTTTGTCTTAGCATAAGGAATAACACAATGCTAAAATATTATTGCTTTGTTACCCAAGTTGTATTCACATACACACAACTAAAGTACAATTGAAGAGGGATTATATAACCTGTGCAACAATAACATACCGGTGCCACATCCCTTTGTGCACACAGCAGAGAAAAGAAAGGTGTGCAACCCATATTCATCTGTGTCCTAACAGAAGGTTATATAAAGAAACATTATTGTTAATATAACATAATTAAACTATAAAAGTAGTACTAGGAACATATGAGTTTGTACTTACAAGAAAAAAATGAATTGATGAGATTCTGTCGTGTCTGGCCACCACTGGCTGTTTGTTCATTTTCAGCAGCTACATGGGTGGGATGCTCGTCTACCAAAGCCTCAGCTAGGTCTGACTGTACATTGTGCCTGAGTGCAACATTGTGCAAAATGCAACAGGCAAGGATAATATCAGACACTTTTTGAGGCTTGTATAGAAGAGCCCCACCAGTTCTGTCCAGACACCTAAACCTGGTCTTGAGTAGGCCAAATGTCCTCTCTATAACAGATCTTGTAGATATATGGGCTGCATTGTACCTGTCCTCTGCTTCAGTTTGAGGGTTTAGCACCGGAGTCAAGAGCCACGGCCTAATTCCGTATCCTGAGTCACCTATAATGAATGGAGCACACATAAGCTGACATTAGTGATCAAATTGTACAATGCCAACATTCCTAAATCAACATGTGTTTTGTGTTAGAACATGTAAATATGTACTCACCCAGCAGCCAACCAGGTTCAAAATGTCCCTCTTCGAACGCATGGAAGACTGAAGAGTTCCTCAGGATAGAGGAATCGTGACTGGAACCAGGGAACTTGGGTACCACATGCATTATCCTCATCGTGGCATCACATACCACCTGTACATTGAGTGAATGGTAGTGCTTCCGATTGCGGTACACATGCTCACTCTGACTAGGTGCAATCAAAGCAACATGTGTGCAATCGATTGCACCCAGCACACATGGTATCCCTGCTATATTATAAAAGCCAGTCCTGACTTCCAGCCACTCTGTCGCCTCTGTAGGAAAATGAATATAATTCCTAGCGCGTCTATTGAGTGCATAGAGAAACTGGGTCAAGGCCCGCGAGAATGTAGATTGCGAGACCCCGCCCACTATGCCCACAGTTGTCTGGTATGACGCGGAAGCAAGATAATGTAATGAGCACAGCATTTTAACAAGCCCAGGGACTGCACGACCTCTGGCTGTGAAAAAATCTAAATCCCCCCTTATCTCCTCATAAAGAGCTAAGATTGCTGCTGAACTCAAACGATAGCGACTTACAATCTCCTCCTCACTCATCCCATCTAACAGGGTTCTCTCCCTGTACAGACGCGGACGAGGCACAAGTTGTCTCCTCTGTCTTCTCCTCTGATCTCCTGTCCCTCTACCTGTCCCTCGGCCTGTCCCTCTCCCTGTCCCTGTCGTATCCGCGTCACTGTCACTGTCCCTCGGTGTGTCCCTCCCTTGCCCTATATGATTGTCTTCATCATCAAGCATGTCATAGAAAAGAATGTTCCTCCGTCTCCTAAACATTCGCAACATTTTGAAATGAGTAGCTGTGAATGAGCAGGTAATGTGCGTCCTTTAAATAGGTATGTGATGATGTCAGGTGACATAGTAAAATGCAAGGTGTTACATTAACATAATAAAGTACTTCTGTGGCAAGCTGTGTGCACTTGTTGTTCTAAGTATTTGTTGTGTGTATTCTGCAGGGAATGATGATATTTGGCAATGATGTGACGTGAAGCTTTGTACAAAGATTGCTTGCAAATAAATAGTTGCATGTGCAATGCATGTAACACTTGTGAACGCAAGAGTCAGTCATGTAATGAGACAAAAAGGCTGAGATTGACGTGGGAAAAGTTTTGTGTAACATGTGTAATTATCCATGTTATTGTGACATGTTGGCAACAATGAATAGTCGTGTGTATATGCATGCATTTGTGTAAGGAGGATAGTTGGTATAGAATGAGTTTACAAGGTGTCCCAATGATGAATTACTGTACATGTGTGTATAAGTTAGGTTGAAGTGCTTGTAATGCAACGGTTACAATGTAAACATGCAATGTGATTGAGCGTCCAATAAGTGACGTCATGAAAATAGGGAGGACCCAAAAGTATATGTAAACATGAGAAGACAGATGTACATGAACGTTTAAAGATGCGTGTCACATTACAAGCATTGTGTAATGTAAAGGAAGATGAATATACTGTGTATGAGTGACATGTGTGACATGTGTGACATCATGTAAATAATTGTCGCTGAGTTGAGTAAAATGTGTGATATGATGTGAGGTTCTCCTTTAAGAGTGTAGTATAGTATTTTCCCTTGCCACATCATCACATGATGAGTAATGTGACCCGCAAATGCTGAAAACATGTAAAAGTCGAATGTTATGCAAATAAGACACATCAGCTGTGACACAATGCAGGGAATGCCCCCCACACTGTAATGCAAATGACGTTTGTATTGTGAGCAATGAAACGTAAACAGTACTATACTGTTATACGTCCCCGCTCCATTGACTTCCATTGATGTACAGAAGATGTTTTTTTTCTAAGTGCCGTTCCGGCAGCCTTAGCGATCGTTCTCCCGTCCAAACTGCCAACTTTAGTTGGCGGGAGAAATCGGCCATAACATCTCAATTTCGTAGTGCCGATCAGCCCCGATAAGCTGTTTTTTTTTGTTGAATCCAGCCGATTTAAAAAAGTGGCGATCAGTGTCGAAAACAGGCTTATCGGCAGGCGACTGGCCATAACCAAATTATCGGCTCCGAAACCTGGCGATATGAAGCACTTATCGGCGCTTACTGAATCTCAAACCCAATTTTGGCTATAACATGGCCATATTTCCCTTATCAACGCTTACTGCATGAGGCCCTATGTGTCGCGATTCTCCTCCATTTTAGGGGAATCAAACTGGCCACCAAATCTTGCAGGTCCCACGGGCCAATACAAAGCTACAACATCACCGGGGGATGACCTTGAGGCTTCCTATTGGATAACCATTTTAATGCTAATGAATTCGCTCCAGTAAGTACCTTTGGAAGATCTCCAAACCCTGTTTTGAAATCTGTAAAAAAAAAAAAATACTCCCAGTTGTTCGGCATTTGTGCTTTAAAGCAACAGTTCAAACAATATCCTACATGTGTTTTTTTAATAAGTCAGTTCTGTACTTTGAGAAAATACTTGTAGCAGTTTAAAAAAAAAATGTTTTAATGACATTTTTAATGTTTCTAATGTAGGAAGCATTTTCAAAGTGACAGCCCCCATCCCCTTCTGATAGGCTCTGGCTCTTGAGCCAAGCCCTCTCTCTAACAGTTAGGGTGACCAGTTGTCCTGGTTTAGCCGGGGCAGTCCTGGTTTTTTTAATGGCTGTCCCGTTTTTTTAATGCCTGTCCCGGCTGCCCCGCATTCTTTAAAATATCCCGGTTTTATGTGTCTGTTCCGGTTTTGGCCATCAGAGCAGGGGGGCAGCAGAGAGCAGAGAATGCAGGAACAGAGCAGAGGCCGGTCTGACTGTAGCTGCAGAGGGTGGGGGTGGGGTTAGAGGCAGAGGAGCCCCAGCAGTGAGACAGTGGGATCTTCGGTGTCTGCTGCCAGGGCTCAAGATGGCTTCCCCCCCAATGTTCCACAGAGGCAGGTAGGGACCAGAACGGACACACACGAGATGCAGCATGGGGGAGAGAGAGAGGCAGCATGAGAAGGGGAGAGAGGCAGCATGAGAGGGGAAGAGAGAGAGACATGGGGGGCGAGAGAGGCAGCATAAGAGGGGGAAGAGAGGCAGTATGGGGGGGAAGAGAGGCAGCATGGGGTGGGGAGAGAGAGGCAGCATGGGGGGGGAGAGAGGCAGCATGGGGGGGAGAGAGGCAGCATGGGGGGGGAGAGAGGCAGCATGGGGGGGAGAGAGGCAGCATGGGGGGGAGAGAGGCAGCATGGGGGCGAGAGAAAGAGGCAGTATGGGGGTGGGGGAGGGAGAGAGGCAGCATGGGGGTGAGGAGAGAGAGGCAGCATGGGGGGGTGGAGAGAGGCAGCATGGGGGGGGAGAGAGGCAGCATGGGGGCGAGAGAGAGGCAGCATGGGGGGGAGAGAGAGGCAGCATGGGGGGAGAGAGAGGCAGCATGGGGGGAGAGAGAGGCAGCATGGGGGGAGAGAGAGGCAGCATGGGGGGAGAGAGGCAGCATGGGGGGGAGAGAGGCAGCATGGGGGAGTAGAGAGGCAGCATGGGGGAGTAGAGAGGCAGCATGGGGGGGAGAGAGGCAGCATGGATGGGGGGGAGAGAGGCAGCATGGGGGGGAGAAGAGCGACAGCATGGGGGGGGAGAGAGAGAGGCAGCATGGGGGGGAGAGAGAGAGGCAGCATGGGGGGGAGAGAGAAAGGCAGCATGGGGGGGGAGAGGTGCAGCATGGGGGGGGGAGGAAGAGAGAGAGGCAGCATTGGGGGGAGGATAGAGGCAGCATTGGGGGGGAGGATAGAGGCAGCATGGGGGGAAGATAGAGGCAGCATGGGGGGGAGAGATAGGCAGCATGAGAGGGGGAGAGAGGCAGCATGGGGGGAAGAGATGCAGCATGGGTGGGGGATAGAGGCAGCATGGGGGGGAGGATAGATGCAGCATGGGGGGAGGATAGAGGCAGCATGGGGGGAGAAGAGAGGCAGCATGGGGGGTAGAAGAGAGGCAGCACGGGGGGCAGAAGAGAGGCAGCATGGGGGGAGAAGAGAGGCAGCATGGGGGGGAGGAGAGAGGCAGCATGGGGGGAGGAGAGAGGCAGCATGGGGGGGGAGAGAGGCAGCATGGGGGGGAGGAGAGAGGAAGCATGAGGGGAGGAGAGAGGCAGCATGGGGGGGAGAGAGAGGCAGCACACAGAGAATGGGGGAGAGAGACGCACACACACAGAATGGGGGAGAGACAGAGAATGGGGGAGAGAGAGACACACACAGATAATGGGGGAGAGAGATGCACACACAGAATGGGGGAGAGACAGAGAATGGGGGAGAGACACACACACAGATAATGGGGAGAGAGATGCACACACAGAGAATGGGGGAGAGAGAGACGCACACAGAGAATGGGGGAGAGAGAGACACAGAGAATGGGGGAGAGAGACACACACAGAGAATGGGGGAGAGAGAGACACACAGAGAATGGGGGAGAGAGAGAGAGAATGGGGGACAGAGACGCACACACAGAATGGGGGAGAGACACAGAGAATGGGGGAGAGAGAGACATATACACACAGGTAATGGGGGAGAGAGAGAGAATGGGGGAGAGAGAGACACACACAGATAATGGGGGAGAGAGATGCACACACAGAGAATGGGGGAGAGAGAGACGCACACAGAGAATGGGGGAGAGAGAGACACACAGAGAATGGGGGAGAGAGACACACACAGAGAATGGGGGAGAGAGAGACACACAGAGAATGGGGGAGAGAGAGACAGAGAATGGGGGACAGAGACGCACACACAGAATGGGGGAGAGACACAGAGAATAGGGGAGAGAGAGACATATACACACAGGTAATGGGGAGAGAGATGCACACACAGATGGTGAGAGAGACACACAGAGAATGGGGAAGAGCGAGACACACAGAGAATGGGAGAGAGACACAAAGAGAATGGGGAAAGAGACACAGAGAATGGGGGAGAGAGACACAGAGAATGGGGGAGAGAGACAGAGAATGGGGGAGAGAGACACACAGAGAATGGGGGAGAGAGACACACAGAGAATGGGAGAGAGAGAGACACACAGGTAATGGGGGAGAGAGAGACACACAGAGAATGGGGGAGAGAGAGAGGCACACAGAGAATGGGGGAGAGAGAGACACAGAGAATGGTGGAGAGAGAGACACACAGAGAATGGGGGAGAGAGAGACACACAGAGAATGGGGGAGAGAGAGACACCGAGAATGGGGAGAGAGAGACACAGAGAATGGGGAGAGAGAGACATACACACAGAGAATGGGGGGAGAGAGAGACACAGAGAATGGGGGAGAGAGAGACACAGAGAATGGGGGAGAGAGTGACACAGAGAATGGGGGAGAGAGAGACACAGAGAATGGGGAGAGAGAGAGAGATAGAGAATGGGGGGAGAGAGAGAGATAGAGAATGGGGAGAGAGAGTCACACACAGAATGGGGGAGAGAGAGAATGGAGAGAGAGACAGAATGGGAAGGGTGGAACGAGAATGGAGTGATGGGGGGAACGACAATGGAGGGATGGGAGAGAGAATGGGTGTGTGTAAGGCTGCGTGGGCGGCGGTTACTTACATATATAGCTATATGTAAGTTCCCGCTCACGCTGTGCGTGGGGCGCTCGTGCGCGGGCGCACATGCTCACCCGCGCTCAGCGCTTAAGTAAACATAAAACTATACTTACTCGCGCGCTCAACTACCCGCAATGCCCCCCTCCCCCACGCGCGCGTACATGCAGGACACCCGGCGCTCATGAGCGCCCTCAGCGAGGAGAATGGGGGAGAGAGAGACACACAGAGAATGGGGGGAGAGAGAGACACACAGAGAATGGGGGAGATACCCACACACAGAGAATGGGGGGGAGAGAGACACACACACAGAATGGGGGAAGGAGAGACACACAGAAAATGGGGGACAGAGACGCACACACAGAAAGGGGGAGAGACACAGAGAATGGGGGAGAGAGAGACACATACACACAGGTAATGGGGGAGAGAGATGACACACAGATGGTGAGAGGCAGCATGGGGGAGGAGAGAGGCAGCATGGGGGGGAGGAGAGAGGCAGCATGGGGGGGAGGAGAGAGGCAGCATGGGGGGAGGAGAGGGGCAGCATGGGGGGAGAGAGACTCAGCACACAGAGAATGGGGGAGAGAGAGACACACAGAGAATGGCGGAGAGAGAGACTCACAGAATGGGGGAGAGAGAGACACACAGAGAATGGGGGAGAGAGAGACACACAGAGAATGGGGGTAGAGAGAGACACACAGAGAATGGGGGGAGAGAGGGACACACAGAGAATGGGTGGAGAGAGAGACAGAGAATGGGGGAGAGACCCACACACAGAGAATGGGGGAGTGTAACAGGGGACTTATCCCTGTTCACAAATGTGCCTCTAATCTAGCAGTGTGGTGGTTAACTGCTGGTAGCAAATTAACTAACACCACCTGCCTGATTAGAGGTGGTAGAAAAAGCCTGCCTTTGAGACAGGAAGTGACTCCTTAGCTCACTTGTGGGCTGAACTTTGGAGAACACAGATCTCTGGAGCTGACCTGTCTTGAGCTCTGTCAAGAAGAAACAGCAGAGATGATTGCAAGACACCAAATAAGACTTCTAAACCTGGATGCTGATTTTCTGTGCACGCATGGGTGCGGTTCCAGGAGAGCAGAGAAGCTTACTCTACAGCAGCTAACAGATAAGACTTTCATTCTAAAGAGACTTCTTATATCTGCTTATGTCATGCTATGTGTTTGGGGCTGGGAGACCTGCTTAACTAGGAGTTGTGAATTGCATGGGATTTCACTAGAAATACTCCCAAGTGAATTAAGCTTTGTTTCCCCCCCCCATGTGTTTGGATGATTTCCTGATGAAAAGGAAAAGGCACAATAAAGCCTTATTATAATTTCACCTTATAAAAGCCTCCAATTGTGTACCTCTGTGAACGTCCGTCTACAGGGAGAGAGAGACACACACACAGAATGGGGCGTAGAGAGAGACACACAGAGAATGGGGGAGAGAAAGACACACAGAGAATGGGGGAGAGAGAGAGACACAGAGAATGGGGGAGAGAGAGAGACACCGAGAATGGGGGGAGAGAGAGAGACACACACACACACAGAATGGGGGAGAGAGTTGCACACACAGATGGTGGGAGAGACACAGAGAATGGGGAGAGAGAGACATACACACAGAATGGGGGGAGAGAGAGACGCAGAGAATGGGGGAGAGAGAGACAGAGAGTGGGGGAGAGAGAGACACAGAGAATGGGGAGAGAGAGAGAGAGATAGAGAATGGGGGGAGAGACAGAGAATGGGGAGAGAGAGTCACACACAGAATGGGGGAGAGAGAGAATGGGGAGAGAGACAGAATGGGAAGGGTGGAACGAGAATTGAGTGATGGGGGGAACGACAATGGAGGGATGGGAGGGAGAGAGAATGGGTGTGTGTAAGGCTGCGTCCCCGCTAGCGCTGAGCGGGCGGCGGTTACTTACATATATAGCTATATGTAAGTTCCCGCTCACGCTGTGCG
Organism: Ascaphus truei; assembly: GCF_040206685.1. NCBI lineage: Eukaryota > Metazoa > Chordata > Amphibia > Anura > Ascaphidae > Ascaphus > Ascaphus truei. The sequence goes on along the minus strand of NC_134485.1, from coordinate 236,341,854 downwards.
CGGGGCGCTCGTGCGCGGGCGCACACGCTCACCCGCGCTCGGCGCTTAAGTAAACAAAAAAACTATACTCACTCGCGCGCTCAACTACCCGCAATGCCCCCCTCCCCCACGCGCGCGTACATGCAGGACACCCGGCGCTCATGAGTGCCCTCAGCGCCAGTGGGGACTCAGCCTAAGGCTAAGGCCCCGCGACACGCGCCCGCACGGCTGCCTTGCTTGCCAGGCGCGCATGCAATTCACCGCAGCGCGATCTGCAGTGAATTTTTTCCGGCGCGGGGGGGCGTGGCCAAAACGGGTGGGGGCAGGAACATCCCACAGCACAGCGCTGCAGCCCCTCAGCAGCCCCTCAGCCCCACCGCACCCCTCAGCTCCACAGCAGCCACTCAGCCCCACCGCAGCCCCTCAGCCCCACCGCAGCCCCTCAGCCCCACAGCAGCCCCTCAGCTCCACAGCAGCTCCTCAGCCCCACCGCAGCCCCTCAGCCCCACCGCAGCCCCTCAGCCCCACCGCAGCCCCTCAGCCCCACCGCAGCCCCTCAGCTCCACCGCAGCCCCTCAGCCCCACCGCAGCCCCTCAGCCCCACCGCAGCCCCTCAGCCCCACAACAGCCCCTCAGCCCACCGCAGCCCCACAGCAGCCCCTCAGCTCCACCGCAGCCCCTCAGCCCCACCGCAGCCCCAAAGCAGCCCCTCAGCTCCACCGCAGCCCCTCAGCCCCACCGCAGCCCCTCAGCCCCACCGCAGCCCCTCAGCCCCACAGCAGCCCCTCAGCTCCACCGCAGCCCCTCAGCTCCACTGCAGCCCCTCAGCCCCACAGCAGCCCCTCAGCTCCACCGCAGCCCCTCAGCTCCACCGCAGCCCCTCAGCCCCTGCAATTGACCGCTCCCTGCAGTCTGTAGGGAGAGGGAGCGGGATCTGGGGGGGGGGGTGTGGTTTGAGCGGGGGGGCGTAGTTTGAGCGGGGGGGGGGGCGTAGTTTGAGCTGGGGGGCGTGGTTTGAGCAGAGGGCTCTCGTGCTGTCCCCCCACAACCTCTCGGTCCCTCTCCCCCCATCCTCTCCCCCCCTTCCGGAGCAGGGGCAGCCTGCGAAACGGGCACCAGATGAGGGGGGTGGGGGGGCGCTATGCACGGCTGCACAGACAGGTTAGCCATCTCCCTTCCCTCCCTGTAGCCGCCTCCCTTCCCTCCCCGTAGCCGCCTCCCTTCCCTCATTGGCTGACTGCTGCACCACGTGACGTGTCAGCGCTTCTGATCACCAGGAGCTTGCAGCATCGGCCGGCTGACGCATCACAGCACGCAGTCAGCCCCGTCTGAAGGAGCCAGCGAGGACCTCCAGTCTGGAGGAAAGGAGCTGGTGGCTTGCGGCCGCGCGCGCCGCCGGACGCAGCGGGACCAAAGCCTAAGAAGGGGGGCAGAGAGCGGCGGAGATACATAAAGGAGACATAAAGCACAGTTGGTGATGTCATTTGTTTTAGAAATATTTTTTTTTCATGTGTCCCGGTTTTTACTTTTGTAAATCTGGTCACCCTACTAACAGTGCACCAATTGTATCTAGTAACTCATCAATTGATAAGTTCCCAGAGAAACTTGTATATGAGGTCCCCTAGGCAGCTCCACCCAGTAGATTGATCTGCATTTAGGTAATCAGTGGGTACTTAATCACAATTCGCTGTATAGTGCACATACATTTGGCACTAGTCACTTTTCTTAGTTTTTGTCATTTTTTAGGTCTAGCGCTTTTTTTTTAAAGGTTTTTTAGTTAGTTATTGTTGTCAGTTTAAGCCTATGCTAATGAGATCATTGACAGATGTTGTTTTCGCATGTATTTAGCTTTAAGATATTCGTTAAATGGAGGAAAACTGATGTCCATTACCTAATTATATAACATCACGTTAGTAGGCCAGATTTAACAGTGCTTTGAGTATCTACCCCACAAAGTGGCAAATATTGGCACAAATAAGATCACAATTTAAGGACAAATTTGAATTTTTAATCAAAACTTGCATATTTTGCAAAATACTACTCTTTAAATGAACAGTTTATAAATGATTATCCCACAGTCAAAGGTTACAAGGGTTATATGTAAGTAAGCCCTAAATCGTTCATATGGTAATTCTCCTTTAGAATATTTACTTCCATAACTGTATGTTATCCTCCTGACGATATTGTGCAATTATAAGGCCTGGCTAACGTCTGTAATGTACAGTAGCTCCAGTTATACTAAGATTATTCGGTCAATAAATACATTTGACCTATCTATACCTGGCATCAGTTTCCATAGAAATACGCTGGATATATATCAGTGATGTCCTCTTGCTTTTGAATGAAATGAAAGTCAATCAAATTAATTGATTTATATAAATTACACTGATTCTTCTGAATGTTTCAAGTCTTTTAGGAGTGAACATGAAATTGTTGTATGACATTTATTGATTGCAAAAATCAACAAAACTGTTATACTGAACTGGTAAAAATAAGCCAATTCTACGTGCAATTAATTATTACCACATTTTAAAAAAAAAGTAGTCACTATACCATTTGTTAAATTTTACAGGCTATGGAGAATGCCTAGTGATACGATGATTACAACAGCCAGTGTGTTAAAACCTACATTTATTCATAGAAGTTGTCCTAACACAAATTGTTACATAGAAGTTGTCCTAACACAAATTGTTACATAGAAGTTGGTATAACCAAATAATGCACTAAGCATAAGTTGCTATATCCTAAATACAACTCTAGAAATAATGCTTACACAAAATTTATATTGGTATTGCTCAGAAAACATGCCTAGTTTACAATATTTAAAAATAGACAAATTACAAATTCTGTGGGCAAACATTCTTACTGTATATCATACAATGGGATGTGCCAAGTGGGACCAATGTTGACATAAAAGAGGGATAGCAATCTCTGAGATTTCCGAGTAAAAAGCTGATACATGTGGTGTTGTAAAATAAAAAGGTAAATATTAACCAGAGATCAAGTAAAGGGCTGTCATTTTTTTCTATTGCTTGATTTCGCCGAAGGTCATACAGCGTTAGTAATAGTCTTCACCTGATTTCTCCCCATACAATACGGACAACATTACCTAATATCTGCAGCACTTTTCTGGTTTTCAGTGAGCACAATAGAAATCAGTTGCACTCATTTACATTTTAATAACTAAAATATTCAATTGAATCACATTAAAATGAAATCAAAAGATGTAATATTATGCACAGAAACCTTATTTGCATTGTGCTCTGCTAGCTTTGAGTTCGGTTGATACAAACTTGTTTTTCTACAAGGATGAATCTGAGGCCTAAGTTATTAGTTCCTATATAACGCATAACTTTTTTTATGTCTGGTTTTACCAACCTTGCACTAATGAGATCCAAAAGGTTGGAACAGCTTTCTGTGAGTGGGTTTACTGACTATACACACTAAACACAGACTGCTGAAAAGCTGGGTAATGTGGCAGGCATATGATTATACGGGTCCATGTTAAATGACCACACTGTTTATTTGCATGTCATTACCCAGAATCTCATGCATTGTTTGCTAAGCAAAAGTGGGGAAAGAAAGGTTTGCAGGGTTGCAAATGCGCCACATGTGGTTTTTGTATTTATTATATAACTCAGCAAACATAGTCTATGGAAATTGTGGCTTATTTATTAGTCGTATATTTTACAAAAAATAATCTAATATCTGAATATTTTAGGGTTGGTGAATTCAGAAATAATGAACCAAATGTAACTATCAGACCAGAAAATACAAGAGGTGGATTAGAAGAATTAGCACTAAACTAAAAATATTGACATTGTTCTGGCAGATGGAACACGTTCTTGAATTCTCCCCACCACATACCTTTCATAAAATAAAGCCAGAGCGTAGTACCACGTGTAAAAATATGCATCCCTCACCAGACTGTTAGTTCCATGTTACAAACATGCTTTGAACCCCAGAGTTGAAATGAGGGCACTGAGTCACACATCCTAAAAAGGATGGAAAAAATGAAAAGGCAGAGCGGTTTCTAGAAGGCATGCTGAAGAATGTCTGCAGAGGATGACCTATTTGGAAAGATACCAGCAGCATTTCAATCTCTGCTCTCTGGAGTAAAAGAAGGCAAATAAAGTGTGGAAATTAGGAGTGCCTTTCTCTTTCCTCTACAAACTTTATGAACCTTCCTTAACTCATTCAGGCAAGAAGAATATTTAGGGGTTAATGTATTCAAGCCTTCTGGCTGCAAACATTTTTATTTACTTGTGCCTATAGAAGTATTTACCAATTGAAGCATTTTTTATAGAACGTACCTCTACTTTTTTTTGCAAAAAGGATGAGAAAAGTATGAGCCTGTGGGGGCTATGCACTAAGCAGAGAGCTTTTGCGTTCTAGTATGCCCGTTAAAAAATGAAGCCAAACGCGGGATTCACTAAGAAGTGAAGCCCATTTTGGTACGTGCGATCAAAAGCATGCCCTATCGTGCGACTTGTTCCCCCCCCCCTGCTATCGGGCTGTGAATTCTACAGCACGATAGCTGATAGAAAAAAAAGCAGCCTGCAAGAGCTGCATGGAGACACTGCGATCGTACAGTATAAATATACATTTTAATAATAGTGTACATGTGCAGGGGGTCTCCTGAGCTGCACCGCATTGGTTTCAGCCTCGGGGACCCCCTACTTCATGAGATACAGGCCCCGTTAGGGGGTGCCGGTATCTCCCTGCAGGATTTAAATCCCCCAGTCATGTGACACAGGAGATTTTAAAGCATAGAAACCAATGCGGTTCAGCTCAGGAGACCCCCTGCACATGTACATTAGTATTAAAATGTATATTTATGCTTCACGATCGCCTGTAAAAGCCGTGCATAGAGACGCAGCGTCTCCATGCAGCTCTTGCAGGCTGCTTTTTTTTCTATCGGCTATCGCGCTATAGAATTCACAGCCCGAAAGCAGGGGGGAAAAAAACAAGTCGCACGATAAGGCATGCTTTTGATCGCACGTACCAAAATGGGCTTTACTTCTTAGTGAATCCCGCATTTGGCTTAATTTTATAACGGGCGAGTCAAAATTTCATACACGTAAAAGCTCACTGCTTAGTACATAGCCCCCAATGAGTCTGACTACATCTGTATATGCTCAGCCCCATTTTGAAACCTTAACCTTTAGGCCGAATGCCACAGCACTTCCCGGATCTCCAAGCAGTATTGAAGCAGGGGGTCCCCGGAGCTAAACTCCATTAATTTCAGCTCCGGGGACCCCTCCTCCTGAAGATACTTACATCTGTAGGGGGTGCCAGTAGCCGCTCTGTTCTGCTAGTAGGGTTCATGTAATGGCAGAGTTTCAAAGCTCCCGCACTTAGTGGGCCAATAGGAAGCCGTGACGTCATCATGTTCGGGCTGCTATTGGTCCGCGTGACACGGCAGCATTAAACTTTGCAGAGATACCAGAACCCCCCTTTGGAGGTCTGTATCTAAGGACGCAGGGGTCCCCGGAGCTTAAATTAGTGTGGTTCAGCTCAGGAGACCCCCTGCTTCAGACCTATGTTTATTTTAAAATGTTAAAAAAAAAAAAAAACAACATGAATTTGAGATGTTTAGGAAATTATTTACTAAAGTCTCTTGCTGCAAACCCGGGGCAAAAAAACGCATCAAAATGATAGTGCAATACCGAGATTAATGATTTTACTTTTACTTTTAGCTTCAAGCTCATTACATTCTGGTAGAACTGCAAGTTGTCAAAACATGTTAGATTTGGAAAAAGTAAAAACGGAGCCTGCCTTGGCTGCCTAAACAAGGTGAAATCTGTCCTGAATAAATCCACAGCAACGTGACTTTTGCTTACCATTACTGCAAGACCGAAAATGTCCTACAAACTTAATGTATTCATACGTTGGGAATTCCTTACGGTTCAGACTGCCTCTCAGAAGGTGACAGCAAAACTCTAGGTCGTTGTCAGCTTGAAGAAAAAAAAAAAAAGATTGGAAAAAAAAGTGTGAGCAAAAGCAAATATTATTTTCCATATGATTTATGATTCATGCTTTCTTTTTTTGTAATCATATTTCCAATGTGTTTGCAGTTAAATAAAACACTCTTTTTAGGGTTATGTATCAAGTTCCTGCAAAATGCCTACAGATGCATAGCTTTCTAAAATATTTTGTGTCTGTGTCCTATGTAAGAAGGTAATAAAGTATCTTAAACTTGGTGCTGATTTAAAGTCAGAGCAGTTTATGCCAGGTACTATTGTTTAGTGACAGTTTAGACAAAGAATTAGATCAATCCAATGATGTGTCTCTGTACTGTATATTAATATCTTCCTAAGGCTGCCCTTATAGTGCTGGCGACAGCGGCAAAACAAATGCACGGCTGCCGTCGTATGCGCTTATAGTAATCGCTGGAAGTCATCTCAATTTGATTTTCCAGCGACTGTCACGTCTCCGTCGGTGGCACTATAGGCGTAGTTTAAGTCCTCCTTTACGTCTAAGGGGCACATGTATCAATACAGAAGTGGTGCAATGCGGGTGCTCATCGCTCCATATTAATGAAAGAATCAATCATTCTGAATTCAACGGATTCTTTTCTTTGATACATAGGGGCACGTTTGTCCCAGAATGGCACTACTTTTGCCTTGTTGGGCGCGTGAGCCACTCCTCCTCCATACATAGTTACCATGTTGACAACAACCATTTAATAAAAGTTATTAATGGCCTTCATGGGATGCACATTGAGATTTAATTACTGTACTATCTATTTAACATATTTTAATTATGCATTTCATACATGTCCAGTATAGATGTAGCTTACTGCATTAGAAGTTATCACATGGCTGTGGACTGAAGTATTAGCTACATCTGCCTATTGGTGATCAGATAATGAAGATCATTTCTTTAAGGATAATTTGTGTTGTAATACTTATTAAAATGATTCAAATTAAACTCACAGTTTAAATAGTCGGGAGAGGCAGAGTCTGTTGCAAGCATACGTGAAGATAATATTTTATAAATGTCTGAATGCTCTTGTTCTGGTAGAAAATTCAACAAGTTTTGATCCATGAAGTCAGACTGTATCGAAAGAGGAGGAAGGTGAAGTAAGTGTTTGGTAAGTGGACGTCCATCACAAAACTTGATTACAACCTCAAAAGTCCATAATATTGTTTGGATGAGAGTATGATTGAGGAAAGATCCACAATCCAGGAGGCTTGTACCTTGCACACATGAACCATTCAAAGTTTTTATCGCTGGATCATCTATTCAGTCAACGGGTGCTTGCAGTATTGTACTATGGTAATGAGCCTGCAGTGATATAGGGTTACTAATCTGCAAACATGATTGTTGATGATCATGTGGCTGGGGCTGGCACACTTACTGTGTATTCTGCAATCAACACTCTGAAACCTTCTTATAAAGAGCTGGCTATTCAACCTGCCTTCCTTTCTCTGCCTCCTCTTACTCTTTACCCGCCTCTTATTAAACTCAGTCAAAAACACAGCGATGCAGTCTCCAAAATGTTAGTAACTTTTCTTCTCAACCAACCTGAATAAGGACATTCCTTACAAAATTTCATGACAGCCCACTAAATGTGGCACAGTTGGCAGCCCTACACTGATGTCCAATAATAAAACATGGTATGTAACAGCCTTGTAACCCAGGGATGTTTAAACAGGTCTATAATGTGCATATGATTTATACAAAGCATATATTAATGTATGACTACTTTAAATAGACTAAGAAAAATACAAATAATGCTATAAGCCAAATTCTGCAATATTTTGTTGAAAACTGTAAGCATAAGAATTACATGTTTTTCAAAAAAATATTTTATAAAACGGTGTGTGATGATTTATGAAAAAAAGTATATACATACAATCCTTTTATTCATATGTCTGTTAAACTCATTATTTTCTATTAAACTTTTTTTTTTTTATATATATATATCTTGCAGCCCTCAAATTCTTTTGGTTAATATTAAAATTATTTTGTGGCTGTCTGATTTACAATGTTGTGTTCAACTTGTAAGGGCTACAGATGCAGCAATGAGTATCCGAACACTTGCCTGGGAAAATCTGGGGCAATACCCCAGTAATGCTGCAACATTTCTGTGACATTTCTGCAGACAGACTAATGGCCCATCGGATTAACGCAGCGGGGGTCCCTGGTAGTCCCAGTCAAACTGAATGAGATTGCCAGGGACCCTCGCTGTATTAATCCGATGGACCATTAGTCTGTCTGCAGATATGTCACAGAAATGTTGCAGCATTACTGGGGTATTGCCCCAGATTTTCCCAGGCAATTGTTCGGATACTCGTGGCTGCATCTGCATGTGTGAACAATTACATACTCTATTGTTTGTAGTACACATACTGTATGGTTTTCATTTTATCAATGTGAATACGCAAATCAGCATAGCACTGCTTATATGGTTTGAAATAAAACATGCAAACATACATTCTTTTTATAATAAATTCCACCTACAAACCTTAGGCCATTCACTTATTGAGAGGTCTGACACTTTCTGAAATACATTGCAGGTGAAACAAGGCATTTAGGTCCAGATTCACTAAACAGTGTTAAGCGTGGGATGCCTTAACTCCCATTAATTCAACTGCTTAATTTAAGCTTAATACCATTTAATGAATTTGGGTCTTAGTGAATGCGCGTACAGAAGCGCAAATACATTTGAGTGTTAGTACTATTCATCAAAGTGTCAGAATGGACTTTTCTAGTGGTATAGGCGATATGTACATTAATGGCATTATTTATGTATAAATAAAGATATACATACATACATACATACATATCACTAAACCATGCAATGAGTATTTGTTTTTGTAACTCCAATTATGTGTTTTTTTTTTTATCATAACAAGGTCTAGCAACACATTGTCTTGTACATTCAAATATATGAGTATTTTTGGTAGCGATCTTGTTTTGATTTATGAAATCCATGCTTTATCTAAATTTGGTATGTAAATTGGAGTAAATGAGTATATCAGTATTAGGTGATACCTTTTTTACTTGGACAAACAATAGATATTATCAGACAAGCTTTCCAGAGCTCTCTTCTCTTCCTCAGGTCAGCAACACTGATTTACAGAGTTTCCGTGAGTTTAACACAAATGCAAAAGAAACCCCCAAATAATCTGCACTTGTACAACATTTATTTAATAAATTATTCAAGAAATATTACAATATATTGCTGCATATATTTTGAAAGCTCACTTGCACTTGGGTTTAGGAATTGTAAACTATCTACTAGGACAATAAATGATGTTAGCAACTGAATGGGAAACATTTAGTTACCGGTAAATGTCCAAGTAGTGGTGTTATACTATCAGAAACATATATGATACTTCCATCTGTTGTTACTGCTATAACGAAGCCATCAAGTGCCTGTAGAAAAAAATAATAGAATGAATACTTCCATTTGTAATGTATAGGTCTGTTTTAACAATTGCTCTTGGCACTCGTGCTTGCTACTGTACATGATTTATGTTGAGCTCAGTAGAGAGCAAAGATGTGATGTTTTAGAACATAACTAATTTCTTAATATATAAATTTAAGAAGAAAATTGGACTAAAGAAAAAGGGGGGTAGGGCGGAGCACTGTAACAAAATATCAGGGCCAGATTGGGAATAGCGGTAACAAAATCAGATTATTTCTCTGTACACACTCTCTCTAGGTGACCTAATCACATCTCTTGGGTTCAAATATCACCTCTATGCTGATGACACACAAATTTACTTTTCAACCCCTGACCTTACACCTGCTGTACAGACCAAAGTTTCTTAATGTCTCTCCGCTATATCATCCTGGATGGCCCTGCGCTGACTTAAACTTAATATGTCAAAACTAGGCTCCTCATATTTCCTCCCAAATCTGGTCCTACTACCTCCTTTTACATTACTGTTGGAAGCACTATCAAACACCCAGTATCAAAAGCACGCTGCCTAGGGACCACACTCGACTCCTCTCTCACATTCTCCACTGACATTCAAAAGGTAGCTAAAACCTGTCGTCGTTTTCTCCGCAATAATACAAAGATTTTCACTTTCCTCTGTTGCTAAAACTCCGACACAGGCCCTCATTCTCTCCTGCCTCAACTACTGTAACCTCCTGTTGTCTGGCCTTCCTGCCTCTCACCTGTCTCCCCTACAATCTATCCTAAACGCTGCTGCCAGAATCACTCTAATGTGTATTACTGCTGTGAAGAGTTACAGTATGTACATTAGTGGTGCTATATAAATAAAGATATACATACATACATGATGCTGATTTTCAGAATTGGGAATCGATTTGTGATAAGACTCAATCCTTGTCCAACAAATTACCATATAAAAGACTCCAAGTCTCAAAGAGCCATATTCAAATATAGGTCGGGAGTATGCAGGGTATTGTGCCCAATCAGGCTGTAACTGCCATTCAAGTCAATGTCAGTTACCGCCAGCACGAGCACGATACCCTACTTAGTGCTTTGTGCTTAGATGAGTCCCGGGATAATAATTATTAGATAATAATATTATTTATTTATTTATAAAATGTTTTACCAGGAAGTAATACATTGAGAGATACATCTCGTTTTCAAGTATGTCCTGGGCACAGAGTTAAGACAAATAATACATGGTTACAAATACAGTTACATAAGTGAACAGGGTATACATTATATACAAGACATTGCATGCACAGTTAGAGATAATATATATTAAAGGCGTATGTAACAGTTACAGACCAGGTTAAAATGTGAGACAGCCTTAGATTTGAAAGAACTTAAACTTGTGGTGGATTTGAGAGTCTCCGGTAGATTGCTCCAGTTTTGGGGTGCACGGTAAGAGAAGGAGGAACGGCCGGATACTTTACAGAACCTTGGACCGTGAACAGTCTTATGCAGTCAGATCTCAGATGATAAGTGCTGCATATGGTAGGGTTGAGGAGCTTGTTCAGATAGACGGGTAGCTTGCCCAGAAAGTATTTGAAGGCAAGGCAGGAGAGATTAATTTTGCACCTGGACTCAAGTGATGACCAATCTAGTTCTTTGAGCATTTTGCAGTGATGTGTGTTGTACAAACAACACGTCATATTGAATTGTAGAGGGTATCAGGTTTGTTAAGGTGGGGTTGGGGTGCTGAGCCGTATACTATGTCCCCATAGTCGACAATTGGCATTAGCATCTGCTATGACCGATGTTCAAAGCTATTTGGTTTTAAAACACAGTCATAATATCCAACAGCCTCATGTGTCTTGTTAGTCTCAAGTTCAGTAATGGATATGTTGATAAAAAAACTTGGTCACATATTCCAACTATTTCCTGTTATTCTAGAGAACCTTCAGCCAACATTGACCGTGCTATTAGTTCAAGAGTAGGACATTTGAAGCTGTTGATTTAGAAGCTTTAAATATGTTTTCGATAACATCTGCATCTGACTCATTCGGATGTCTGTTCAGTTTTTAGTGAAAGTATAAAAACAATTTTTCATATAAACACTACGGGGCTTATGCAGAGAGGATCGGAAAGGGAATTGCGCCATCTTCTGGCCAAAAAACTTGCCAGAAAACCTTTTAGTCAGGAGAAAATGGCGCGATTTTTAAAATCCGCCAGCACAGTTTTGTAAAGTGTAAAAGTCGCCACACTCGTGGCGAGAACCTGGAACTCGCCATGCTATTTTAGCGTGCAATGCCAGAAGGACCGAAGCGCTGGAACGCGCCATTCTGCCCTTTACTATGGCGTGTTCCAGGTAGCCAGGAAAACTTGGCTATTTTACTAACATCTGCTAAAAGAAGGTAAAGGCGCTTTCTGCATACAGCCATAATTTATCCCAAATTTGTGGATATTTCATTGCCGTTTTCCCTGTTAATCTATATCCTCTCTGCATAAGCCCCTACATCTCTGAAATTCCTGTCATAGAAATCATAACCCAAGTGAAATGTGGATGATCTGACACTTGGTCCCTGTGACGGAGCGACCTGTAGGTGAGGTCAGATATGAGTCCACACATGCATTTCTGGGTAATCTATAATAATAAGTGGTTTTATTCTCCACAAAAACAACTAAACCATTGGGGCTACTGCCCGTTTAAGAAAAACCAAATCATAAAAGAAACACCTATTCCCTTTAGGGAAAATAAATAAACATTACTCTGGCCCTTTCTAACTGGCTGCCAGCTAAGTTGGTTACCAAACCGAAAACATATAAAACAGTACCAAGACCAGGGAACAATAAAGAAAGTCTTATCTGTGTGTTCTGGTTCGGTGTCTCCAATTTTTCCAGGCACTCAAGATGCAGGCGGTGAAGTCCTGCTGCTCCCAGTAGGTCTTTTGCACTATCCATGCAGGCTTCTCTGCTACTGTATGTGGGGCTTTTGCTTCCCCACTGTTGCCAGATGAAACCTTCTGGTCAACAAGCCTGGATCCCTGCGGACGGGAGCTCTGTCTGTGTTCCTCAACAGACTCCTATCTGGGACTCTGAAAAGCAGCTACTTCCTGCCTTTTATCCCCTGTTCAATCAGGAGTTTCAGATAACACATGCAGGAAACCTGACACCTAGTTCAGTCTCCTGCCCTTTAACAGGAGTATAACTCCTTGAATCCCATACATACCTCCCCCCTCAGAGTGTTGCCCTGCAAACAATTGTCCATTAAAACGTGTGTCGTCGTCCCCCCTCACCCCCTACTTGGGAAAAAACTCGGCCTCACGGGGGAGTCTTTTGGACTCCTTTTCTTCTTTCTTGACTTCCAATTGAAGAGGTTTTCAACCTTCCCTCCAATCTTTTCTGGGTCCACCTTCCAGCTGGATCCAGGGGCTTGGTTCTCCTTGGTGAGACGTCTTTTCCCAAGCACCTTTTTACTCCAGCCAGTCACTTAGTTTTTTTTCCTTTGGGGCAATTACCTTGCTTTCTAGGCCTGCAGAATGGTATTTCGCCACCTCCTCTTCCATGTTACTCAATATACTCAACAAAGGAGCAGCAGATTCTACATCTATTTCCATCGAACGTCCTATCTTTTCAGCTTCATCAGATAAGGATCCTTCTGGTTTTGATTCTGCACTCATACCTTTGTTTGTTGCCTGCTGGGCAGCTGAAGGTTTAGCTAGTGCTTGCTCAGGCGGTTCAAACTTTGCAATCTCGTTTTGCAGTTGAGCAGTGTCCCCATCTCTCACTGTACAGGTACCCTTATTTTCATGGGCATTAGTCTCTGTGGGATACAGATGCTTGTGCAGGGCCAATACCTTTCCCTGTAGTGGAGACACCTGTACTTTACTGGTCTGCAGAGCCTCACTCTGTTTTAATTCTGTAACCTTTTTCTCTAACTTCATCTTTTCAGACTCCAAGGTTTTAACCACTAACCGTAAAGTCTTTGCATACTCTCTCTCTCTCCCTGCAGTACTGTAATCTAATTTCTCAGACTTGGAGCTCTTTCACTTCCAAGCTTTTCTGCATGTTTAGTTCATCAGTGTGAGAGACCTCTGTTTCTTGGGGACACCCTGTAATTCTATTGCCATCTTTTCCATGAACTTCTTCTGCAACCCTCTTTTGCCTCTTTTAGTTTTGTAATCTTTTTATCTTTGACCTCAAATGGCTTCAGAGCTTGTTCCATTTTATTTTTGAAAAATTGATCTTGATCCTGCAATTTGTCTCTTAGAGCCTCCACCTCTTTCTTGTGCTTGCTTTGAGTTTGCATCAATGCCCCCTTCATCATATTTTTCAGCTCTGCCGATTTCGTCACTAGGGTCGCAGCAGCTTCAGTTTTCCACGCCTCTTTCTCCTGGACGTACTGCCTTTTGGGGATGGAGCAGCCTCTCTGCTCCTTCAGCTCCAGCTCTAGTTTCTGGACCACCTCATGCTCCCTCTCATACAGAGTTACCTGGCTTCTAAGCTTCTCCTCCAGCAATGCTCTGGTTATGCTCAATATGGCCTTCAGGTCCTCATGCTGCTCTGCGAGGACAAACGGGGTACTCAGATGCTCCTGTAGTACTTGCTCCTTCTCCTCAGCATCTGTCTGTTTCACCTTGGCCTCCTGCAGACTCGCGCGCAGACATTGCAGCTGGCTCTGCAGCTTTATCTCTGCATGTGTGCGCGGCACTAAGGAGACACATTCTCCTTGCAGTACTCTCTCTGTATTCTACAGTGCTTGCTACACTTCTAGCTTTTCCATGGCCATTGTTTCTTCACTTTTCTGCTTGGTTAAGCTTCTCATTTCCTTCACTGACCTGGTCAGTCAACTATGAAACCTTTTCGAGTAGGTTTTTCTTCTCTTCTCTTACAGTCTCTATAGTTTGCCCGACCTATTCAAGGGCGTAATCATATAAATTCAGCGCTGCGGTGAGACGGTGAATCTCTTCTGAGCAGCAGCAGCAGCAGCTGCATTTGACCGCTCAATGTTAGTCCTCATGTCCTGGAACTCGCTCTGCAAGTGACTCCTTATCTTCTCCAAAGTTACACACTTGGTGATCGCTGCGGACAGACCCCTCTCTAGCTCAGTCTTCGCTTCTTGCTCTTTAACAAACTGTTCGTGGAGGAGATCATAGTCATGCTTGGAACTTTGCAATGCATCTTTAACCTGGCTCAAGGAATCAACTTTTTTCTCATCTTTTTCTTTTGCCGTCTCTTTTTCAATCCACGCCTTCATCAATGGATATTCCGCCATTCCCAGGAAGATTCCGCCAGTACCTATAGGCTGCAGAATATCTTGGCTCCCTTTGGAATTACGATTTTCTGACGTCGCAGGCTCATCATTAACCGTTTCTGTAACTTCCGCTGTCAGTTGCGAACTTCTTTTCTTTTTGTTCTTTTTTTTTTCTTTGTTTTGGTAGGCTCTGAGGCATGAGCAGTACTGTGTTCACTTTCCTTGCTCAAAACGTCTGCATTTTCTCCTCGTCCACCACGCATTGCTTGCTGTCGCAATTGCTGAACACAATCTTCCTCATACTACCGGTACTCCATACTCAAGCATGTAAGGACATGCCTCTTCCCAGTGCCTTGGGTCCTCGCACTCCATACATATTATGGGCATTTTGCTGTTGCATCTCGCTGTCGCTGTGCAGCCTGGACTTCAGCAAACCATCAGTTAAAACTTTTCATCCACCTTTTCATACTTTTCCTGCATAAACTCCAATCAGATCTGATAGTCCTATGCGGTGTGGCAGACCTTACTTCTAGAATCAGTACCTCGCGCAGGTCACCATCTGTATTCGTTTCCCTGCTTCAGCTCAGCTCCGCATCAACTCTTTCATACTTTTCCTGCATATACTCCAATCACAGCTGGTAATCTTATGCGGTGTGGCAGACTTTACTTTCAGAATCAGTACCGCTTGTGGGTCACCGTCTGTATTCGTTTCACTGCTGCAGTGCAGCCATTTAAAAAACACGCTGGGGGTGGGGGTTCTCTCTCCCCATACACACCTGGTGGTGCAGACTTCACTCCCAGAATCAGTACCTCTCATGGGTCACGTCTGTTGTGCAGCCTTGTTTTGTTGCTTCATCCAGCGCAGTGATCATTGTCTTTCTGCCTGGATTTGTGGCCCTTTAATCTTTTGCCCTCTGGATGTGTTTCTTCTGCCGACTTCTGGAGACGCTGCATACTACTTCTAAAGCCATATGTGACGGAGCGACCTGTAGGCGAGGTCAGATATGAGTCCACACATGCATTTCTGGGTAAGCCATAATAATAAGTGGCTTTATTCTCCACAAAAACAACTAAACCATTGGGGCTACTGCTCCTTTAAGCAAAACCAAATCATAAAAGAAACACCTATTCCCTTTAGGGAAACTAAATAAACATTACTCAGGCCCTTTCTAACTCGGCCGCCAGCTAAGCTGGTTACCAACCCCAAAACATGTAAAACAGTACCAAGACCAAGGAACAATATAGAAAATCTTGAGTTTTCCAGACACTTAAGATGCAGGTGGTGAAGTCCTGCTGCTCCCAGTAGGTCTTTTGCCCTATCCATGCAGGCTTCTCTGCTATGTGGGGCTTTTGGTTCCCCACTGTTGCCAGGCAAAACCCTCTTGTCAACAAGGCTGGATCCCTGCGGTCGGGAGCTCTGTTGTCTGAGTTCCTCAATAGACTCCTAACAGGAATTCTGAAAAGCAGCTACTTAATTAACCAATTCCATGTCTTTTGAAACAAAATGATGTATGAGTTAGACAAACAATGAGTAATTAAGAGTATGTGCAAAAATCAGCGAAACCCTGGTTTTATTAGCTAAATTAAAGTGGATAATTAGAATTAGGTGTTTAAATAATTAGGTAGATCTTCAGGTGTGAGTTTGGGAGGCCCCATCCTATATAAAGATCAGAAACTTTGTGAGTTTGGTCTTCACCATACAGGTGTGTGGACACCTAGTGCTTCGATCAAAAGAAATCTCTGAGGACCTCAGAAAAGCAGTTATTGATGCTCAATCGTCTAGAAAAGGGTTACAAAAATATTTCGAAGGATTTGGGACACCACCAATCCACCATCAGACAGATAGAAAAAGTTTAAGACCACAGTCACTCCACCCAGGAATGGTCATCCTATCGTGAGTGTTCATGACTCAACTATCAAAAAAAGACTGAACAAGAATGTTTTTATAGAAGTATAGCCAGGAGGAAACCACTGAAGAATATTGATACCCATTTGAAGTACGCCAAAGAGCTCAGAGATGATCCGCAAGACTTCTGGAACAATGTTCTTTGGACAGACGAGTCAAAGGTAGAACGTTTTGGTGTCAATAAGAAATGTTGTTTGGCAAAAACGAAACTCTGCGTTCAAACAGAAGATCCTCATTCCAACCGTCAAGCATGGTGGTGGGAGTGTGATAATTTGGGCCTGCTTTGTTGCCTCAGGAGCTGGACGGCTTTCCATCCTTGAGACAACCACGAATTTTGCTTTGTATCAGAAGATTCTGGAAGAGAATGTCAGGCCATCCGTCCATGAGCTGAAGCTGAACCGAAAGTGGGTCATGCAGCAAGACAATGATTCTAAACATACAAGCAGATCTACTAAAGAATGGCTGCAGAAGAAGAAATTCCGTGTTTTAGAATGGCTAGTCAACATCAGGACCAAAACCCCATCGAAATTGTTGTGGCAGGACCTGAAGCGAGCTGTCCATGAAGGAAAGCCCTCAAATGTCACTGAGTTGAAGCAGTTCTGTAAGGAGGAATGGGACAAAATTCATCAAAACCGATGTGAGACTGACCAGCAGTTACAGGAAATGCTTAGTTGAAATTATTGCTGCTCAAGGGGTACTGAATTTAAAGGTTAACATACTTTTTCACACATTGATATTGAATGTTAAATCATTTGTGGATAAATAAATGTTGAAAAAGTATCATGTTTTTGTGTAATTTGTTTGATCACTTATCTTTATCTATTATTAGGACTTAGAATAAGATCTAATACAATTTTAGGTTTGAAGTATGTGAAAATCATATGGGGTTCACAAACTTTTTCTCGCCACTGTAGGTATGTGACATCACTGGTGGGGAGGAGGTAACCTTATGGTATAAAAACAGTAGCTCAACCCTCCTGGAAAGTTCTGGTTTAAATTCCAGTTGAAGTTATAGTTATGTAAATGTTCATGTATGCCTAAGTAGCTTTTATTTTGCTGTGCTCATGGTTGTGTTTTTTGGTGAGTCTTAGAAAGCAATACTGTAATATCTGGAGGCAGTAGAGTCCCACGGAGGTAGATTATCAGCACACAGGTGTCTGCCTGCTATCTGATTTTAAGGAGCTTATCCAAAGCTGTGAATATCTGTGAGCAAGGTAACTGACCATTAGTGTCGACCACCGACTACAAAGTACTAGGGAGCAAACAGCCCAGCTGGTGTAGATGTGATTTCTGATAAAGAGTGAACCACTGAGGTGTCACTTATGTGTATTGAAGACAAGCAAACCGCATAGGTTTTATTTATTGGTGAACTGCATTCAATCAAGTGGGAGGGATTGTATAGTTTAACAAAGGACAAAAAAACAACCTTGGGATTTGTCGAATAAGTAAATACTAACAGTCTCCACCAAAACTTAAGATATAATCGCTTTCATTGGGGTATTCTTTATACTTCCTGTACTATGAATAGGTTTGGTGAGAAGAAACGGCGGTCACTGCTGCTCCACTAAAAATATACCAACCAGGCGCGTAAAAACTAAATAATTTTAATGATCAAAAAGAACCTCCCATCTGCCGAACCTTATCGTTCACCGGGTGGTGTCAGATTATATTATCTATCGGGGGAGGAGCCCCGTTGACGCTGACTACAGTTGGCAACATGTGCTGTAATTCATGTATTGCCTGATTTCTCAGTGTTGATGAACGTGCGTTTTTTACCACCTTCACTTTCTCTCAATGTAATTGATTATACTACACCATGAGTAGTGCGCTGTTTGTTCCTTTTTTCTTTCATTAGTTATCTTGGATGTTGAGCCATCTGAAGTGACACAGCAGCAGACTCTCTTACTTTTGTAAAGGTTTTTTCTTATATATTTAATCACGGTATTACACTTTTATATTACATTGTTATTTATTTAAATTAGTATATTTCACTGGGTAATGACCTGTGCTATATTTGTATTTTACACGGTTGAAGGTATCATTTATATTTCACTTTCCACTTTAAGGTGTATTAAAAATAATTGGTAGCGCAGATTTTTTCACTTTATTCTTAACTACCAATTAGATTGTAAGCTCTTCGGAGCAGGGACTCATTTTCCTAAATGTTACTTTGATGTCTGAAGCACTTCTTCCCATTATGTGTTATTTTTATTATTTGTTATTTATATGATTGTCACGTGTATTACTGCTGTGAAGCGCTATGTACATTAATGGTGCTATATACAGTAAATAATGAAATACTGTACATCATAAATATGCTATCAAAAAAGTTAAACAAGTGCTGATTTAGTTGTTAGCTCCATCATTTGGCTGGCCAATTAGTACAGCCTTAGATTGTCAAGTGACTTCTCTTACAGAGATTATAACAATTGGCTTTGATCGTTGCATGGATTTGGAGTTTAAGAAAGAAGCCTGATGATTGATAATTCTCAGCAATCAACAACTAAACTGAAACCACATTGAGAAGCATTTCCACCAGGCATAATCCCCCTTTTACCACAAGAAGTACTTGACACTACTGCAGGTTGAAGATCATGTTGAACCTCAGGCAAACATTATCTAGATCAAATTTGATTGGGACAGAATAATATACACATTATTGGCACAGCGGGATACTGCAGATATGTAACTACTAATGTTTTACTCTTATCTGATATCTGCAATCAATTTTCTAAAACCAGAGAGACCTTTCATAAGTGTCTCCAGTTGTATATATATCCCCTCAAATTTCCCTCCAAATAAATTAAGGAGACATGCTTGTGCTGAAAAGGGAGCACACCTGGCTGGGGGATATGCAAATTTTATTTAAAATAGTCCCATCCCACACTTCCTAAAAGGATCTCCATACAAACTATATAGAATTGATAAGCCTAAAGTACCATCCTAACACCTGGAACGGTGTCAGACCTAACATGACTAGAACCCACAACCACTGCTTTCTAGGTTGCAGCTCTAGCAGTGTGAGCAAAACCAGCTGTAGCGTAGCATTACTGTCACATCATACTGCTCACACGCTCCGTACTCCCATTGTTTTGGGTGCTTTACAAATAAACAGTAAAAATAATAAAAATGGTTATTACCACAATTCAATGTAAATGATGTATTTGGTTCATTAGCATTTTATTGTTTTACTGATTAATCGCTCTATCAGGTCAATAAGTTCATATTCTTCCTTCTAAGAATTTTCAAAAATGAGTTTATTTAAACAAGGTCTAATGCCAAAAGCAACATGTTAACCACGCCACAAGTAATGTGACAAGGGCAAGAAATGATAGGTGTTTACCTCCAACATCAGTTGGGTGAACTCCTCATTACTGAGAAATGAAGGCTTCCAGTCCTGCTGAATATCACAGATCTCCGTCTGAGACGTAACTTCTAGCCAAACAGAAAATAACATGATTTCTTATGCTAACTGTGCAAACAGCAAGCTTGTATTAAACTAACATACTGACCTACTTCTTTGTAAAGTAAAATCTCTATTCACCAGGATATTTTTTTGTAGCACAGCTGACTCATGATCTGACAATGTGAGCCTGGACATTACAATCTTGAGTGATTTCATATGCAGGTTTTTAACCAATAGCATGATGTATCGTGACATTATTTCTATATACTGTATACAAATTATCTCATGAGACACACCAGACAAATGCTCTCTAAGTATCTATATTATTCCAAAGAGCAAGGTCTCAGCAGCTTTCTATTCACGTAAATGATAAGCAGGGGAGACTGGTTCAGAAAGGATGTAGGGAAATATAGTATGAAACACCTTGAAAAAATGCTTCAGCAACAGATCTCTTTTTTATTTGTTTAATATAGTTTTGGGTCGGTTTACCTGCAAAATCAGTTTTTTTGCCTGTATGCATAGAGATTACATTGCTCAAATGACATAAAAATACAATTGTGTTTTATACATAGACAATGTCAGAATGAAAACAAAGCTGGGAATAGCTTAATTGGGGGTTATCTAAATGAAAATACTTGGGGCTTATGTATCAAGGCAATTTCCCCACATGTCTGCCTATGATTTGGGGACTTTTAAGAGGGTGCGTTAGAAAGGGCTTACATGATGCACAGATTATGAGATGTACAGTATTAAATACAATTTTTTCGATTTTCTCTGTGTAAAAGAGGTAGCATAAACCATGTTAAGCAATTTGTACTAGATGCAAGAAACTTAAACATGCTTTGTAAAGTAACAATTTCTCATATATATATATTGTATATTAAAACAAAATCCCATTGAAATCAATAGGAGTTGTTTCTTTAATACATCTGGTGCAATTGCTTTGCCCAACTATTGCTATCATACATAAACCCCCAGCCTGAAAAGTATTTGACCTCTTTTCCCCCTTCACTGAAACAGGTCTTTATTATCAACTATCTAACGTTTAATTATTTGACCCAAGACTTTCACTTAATATAGTTGTTTGACTGACATACTGTAAAAGGACAGGTGACCATGGCAAACTTTGTCTGTGTAATACAGTGTGTTAGTGGCAGTATCCAGGCTGAAAACAAGGGCAAAAAAATAGCATCCAATGTATAAAAAAACCCATAAGAAAACACTGGTCTATGGATCAAAGCAAAAGTGATGTAATCCTGGGGGGGGTGGAAATTGCACCGGATGTATCAAAGAAAATACATTTTTGGTTTCAATGGGATGTTTTTCCTTTTTATTACATCTTGTGACATTTTGTTCCCCCAAAATACTTGCCTTGATTCATAGAAACCCTAGTATGTAAAGGTTTACAACAGATGGGCTTTCCCTTTATATTTCAGTGATCATACTGATTTTCTCCTACAATGTACAAATACCACACTGCCTGGGAAATACCATGCCAAACAACTTGGATATGTCTGGTAATATAGATATTAATCCATCTCCTAATGCAGGGGTGCACAAACTTTTCCCTGTGCACACCCCTGCCTGCTCTCCTCTGCACCTCGCGCCCCCCACCCCCCTGCTCGGCCCCAGGGTCAAATGACGCGCTTGGTCATGTGACGTCACGTTGCCATGTTAACGTGACGTCACGTGACCCACAGCGGCTTTTGCCACCAGGTTACCATGACACCGCGTCACTGGAAGGGAAGTGTGTTACAGAGGCCTCGCGTGGTCCCCGGCATTTAATTTAAATGCCTGTGGGGAGAGTGCAGGACCTCTGTAACTGCCGCGCCCCCCTCATAAAATCTAGGGCCCATCAGTTTGCGCACCCCTGTCCTAATGTACTCTTTGTATCAAATTAGTCTTGTTGTTGCCTTGATTGATAGCAAACATGACTTTATGTTTTGTATATTTTAGTCTTGATGCTACCAAACATATTTTAAAACAAAACATTCATGTAACACAAGGGAAGGATTTAAGATAGATTTAGTAACGTTGGACCATAGTAAAAACCCATGTGAATTTGCAATGGCCAACTGATTGCAAGTGGGAAAAAATAAATAAAGCAGGCTGTTGTGTCTCTGGGCATTTATGTCACTATCTTACCGTTGTGTTTTTGTAGAAAGCCAATAACTTTCTCCAGCACTGTAGTTTTGTCCATTTTTCGAGTGTTTCCTGGAATCATGGAGCTGAGCTCTTTAATGAGTACATTGAACTGGTCGCGCCTTTTTTTCTCAGACCTGTTACGTGAAGCCCTGCAATTGTAAGAAAATACCAGTAGTTAAGACTTTCCTGGCAGCAACAAAAGCAATTGAATTATTATCACTATTGGGGGCAACTCTATACATGCCAAAAAAACTTCAATAGGGATTTTCAGCCAAAAATAGCCAAACGTCCACTTTGGCTTATATAGAATAAGGTCCTATGTAGGATAACATTTGGCAAACTTTTATTTTAGTTTTCACTGGGTCACTGAAACATCTGGTGGTCAGATACAGTATAACTGAACACTCCCTCTAGCAAAAGTTGCTACTTTCATTGAGTAGAGAATTATACAGATAACCTATGTCTGGTAAAACAAAGAGTCAGTTATATAGAAATATCAGATTTGTTCAAGTATTTGCTGCCTAATGTCTGCAAGTAAAACTGTAAAAATTGCTATGAATATCTTGTCACATAAGCCATGAGCAATCTACTCACCTCTTTGCCCTATCTTTTTCATTTTCATCCATTAGAGTCTCTGTGCCGCTTTCCCTGTGAACCGAAACCAGAGATGCAAGTTACACACTAGAAATATTCAGCTTCTCTTTTCCAAGTGAGTCATTTCTGCTTTACTGGAATATCTGTTTTCTCCAGCAAGTCATATAAATGTCTCATACAGTATCTTGGGCAACCATTTTATTGGCGAGGTAACAGTGCAAAATAGTGTTTCAAAAATAAACATAACAGTACAGGCAGCAGGTATGTAAAGGATGTCTAGGAAATGTACTAAATGAATCACCAATTAAGCTAGTGTATTTGATTTAAGCTTGCTCTCAATACTATCTAAATTGACCTGTTGTATAATAATATATGTCATGATAATATCATGAGATATTATGTTTTTTAATCAATCTGGTGCGTCAGAGCTTAATGTGGTTACCATTTGTTATAAATATACAATAAATGTTTTATGGCCTATTAAACCCTTGGCCAGGCCTAGGTTTAGGACTGATAGAATCTCGAAATAAGGGCATCTGTTTTGCCAGAGAGGGGATTAATTTATGGCCCCTCTGACATCCAAGTAAACAGGACACCTTAGAGGAAATTTCAAAAGCATTCTCTGGAGGGGTCTGCAAGGTTCAGGGGGCGGGCTATGAAAGTATTCCACAAATGCACGAGTTTATTAAAATATCTGTAATTATTAAAGAAATCTGTAATCATTGCAAGGAAACGCATGCAATAAGACCACGACCTACATGGGCAAGAGGTGCCAAGGACAGATAGCCATTTGTCACTCAAATTTAGGAGCAAGACGGTCAAAATTAGTCTTGTTACATCCGTCATAATCACCTGATATGAGTCATGTGTGTCTAAGTATTAGAGAAAGAAGTTATGATTGTTTATATATTGAGTGAAGGTTTTAAACATCTTTTTAGACCAAGGTTTGTCTAAGTTGTAAAATCGTCAACCTAGCAGCTGATTTACGACAGAGGAGGGTTCATGTTGTTTTAATGGGGAAAAAATTGTACATAAATCTTAGCAAGGTATATGAAATCAGAATTCAACAGAGGTGTGTTTAGGTTCAAATACGTGAATTTTCATATTTCAACGCCAGTGACCTCTCTCTGGGAAAGCCTATGGCATGGTAACATACTGTATAAGGATTTCTGTTTTCTGTTTTATCCAGTTATTTTAAGAAACTGTTCTGCACTTATTGTAACTATATGTTCTTGTAATCTGTCATGGAACAAGAACCACATTTCTGTTTCACCCCCCCCCTTTCCTTTGCAGTTTCTGCTTGTCAGGTTCTCATTCCAGCTGCATGTATTTTGCTCTGTGCACTCACAGTGCTTGTGTGATAGACACAGTGTTGCGATCCCTGTCTCTGCATTATGCCAGTGAGTTGCTACAGCAACCTCAGCCTTTCTCTCAGAATGGGTTAGTCTGCCCTCTCCCCCTCTGCCTTGCTGACAGGTGGTCTGTCCCCAGGCTATCTTGCTACCCAGCATACACTGGCACTTCCTTTTCACCCTGGACTCTGAGTGAGTAGCTGCCTATTTGCCCCAGCAAGGCCTTTTTGTTTTACACTGTCTCATCATTGATACACCGCACTTCAGACAGAGAAGCACTCTCTATCTACATTACATCTACAAGCACCTATCTCCCTGCGATTTTCCCTCAATAAAATTAAGAAAAGAGAAAAGGACTTGTTTGTGCTTTGGAAGAGGTGAGACATGAGTTAAGCTTACTGGAACTAATCATACACCATTCGTGACCCTGGTTTCAGGAAAGTAAAACAAAGACTGTGTGTTAGGGAATCACACAGGAGCTACTACTCATAGACTTTATACTATACAGAATAGTCTCTGCACCCCAGGACAAGCAAGCAGCTTTACACTGCCAGACAGGGCAGCAAACTTTATATAGCAAACTGCATACAGCCTGCAGCCTTACAAACAAGCAAGAAGATCTACACTGGTCACAGCCAGCAAACAACCTGGCACACAAGGCAGCAGCTTTGCAGACAGACAGTGCTTCTTACACAAAACCTGATTGCCTTTCTCTGTCTGAGTTCACCCTCTGCACAGCTCCATAGTGAGGGATTACCATCTCACCTTACCCTGCGCACTTCCCCACGGCCAGCGCCACCAAGGGCCACGCCACCGGACACCTGCCAGGACACGGGTCAGAACCACCGGACACCTGTGAGTACAGCTACCCCTACGCTGAACGCTGCAGGACACCGCTCGGCATCATCTGAGACAGTCGCCCATCGCTGACACAGGTAAAAGACCGCACGCCACACGCACTGGCTAAAGGCCTACACACACCTACAGCATGGCAGAACTCAGAGCCTCACCAGAAATCACGCAGGAGAGTGACCACTCAGACACAGAGACCGCTGCGCAACTGCAATAGGCAAGGCCTAACCGGACAGTCACACTGACACAAAAATATGAGACTGACATTGAAGCGCACCTCACTAAATTAGAGTTGGCCTGGGAGACAACCACACTTGGGATACGTAATGTCGCCGGCACTAGCAATTATGTACAACAGCTCGAGCAGGCAATAACTCAATTAAAGATAGATCATGCACGCTACCAAGAGCTGTCAGAGGCATACGTCACTTACTTGGCCAGGGCTAACACCGGCAAAAGCCTGCAAGAAAGGGATTTACAGCATAACATTGACTTGACAAGTGTCAGCCGCGTGCAAACCTCTATCACGGAAGCCGAGAGTAAGAGGAAAGACCTTTTGCTGGAAACCGCATCGCAGCGCTCAAGCACATCCAGGCATTCATCAAGGTCAGCAAGATCAGCGCGATCTAACGTGTCCAGCGCAAGCGCCAGCGCTACCAAGGCGCGAGCCACCGCAGAGGCCGCACATGTCAGGGCCGAATATGGTCGGAGAGAGGCAGCCATAAGGGCAGAAAGAGCGCGCATAGAAGAGGAGGAGCAGAACGCCGCCACTGCCAATGACGCCGCCGCCAATGCCACCGCTGCCGCCGCCAATGCCACCGCTGCTGCCGCCAATGCCGCCGCTGCGCGTAGAAAGGCCGAATTAGACGCGGATCTAGAAGCTCTAAGCAAAGAAGAGGACGCCGCTGCCGCCATAGCCCAAGCCGAAGTCTTAGAAGCAGTTGCGAGACAGGACGGCGGGGAGCAACCGTACAGACGGATAGCCTCAGAGGATCCAATCCAACGCACTGAAGACTACGTAAGGAGCCCCTTCAGTGTAAACACCAGCACGCCATCTCAACACGGAGGGAGTGACTTCACAGACACCGAAGACTTGCTAGGTCACGAGGAGAAGACGCTGCTCCGTCAATGGTACATGCTGCCTGGGACAGCCACAGCCGCAACAGTGATCCACACGCCAGCGCGCACACGGATGCACCAAAATGGGCTCGCAATCCAGGTACACCCACACGGGAGAACACAGCCCCTCACACTGACCAGCAGCCATCACGCGTCCACGTCAAGGAAGAGGCGACCGCACGGACCCTCCCAGCAACTACCTCAGAACGGGACCAACACGCCGATGCCTCAGGCCTGACAGACATAGCCAAGTACATGATCCGGCGTGATCTGGTGCAAACAGGACTCATCAACTTTGACGACCGTCCTGAGAACTACCGGACGTGGAAGTACACGTTCAAGGACGCAATCAACAGCTTGGGCTTCTCAGCAAGGGAAGAGCTCAACCTGCTGTTCAAATGGCTGGGAAACGAATCCAGGGAGCACGCAAAGAGACTTCGAATGGCGAACGCGAACCACCTAGTATGGGAAAGGCTAGAAGAGTGCTACGGTAGCCCCGAAGCAGTCGAGGATTCGCTCTTCAAAAGAGTCGACAGCTTTCCCAAGATCACAGCTAAAGACTACTCGAAGTTACGAGAGCTCGGGGACCTGCTGCAAGAGCTGGAGTTTGCAAGGAAAGACCATTCCTTAACAGGTCTCAACGTCTTGGACTCAGCTCGTGGAGTGAGACCCATCTTGGAGAAGCTACCCTTCAACCTCCAAGAAAGGTGGATTTCACAAGGCTCCAAATACAAAAGGGAGAAGCAAGTCGCCTTCCCCCCATTCTCATTCTTCTTGAGCTTCATCCACGAAGCGGCAAGGACAAGGAACGATCCCAGTTTCATCTTGGGTGCGCAAACCACACACAGTGCAAGCAGCCTGAGGAATGAGAGACCAGTGGCGAGATACGGTAACACTCAAACACCCATCTCGGTCCACAGGACAGACGTGCCTCCCACGACCCAAACTACTCCCGATCAGTCGGTCGCCGGAGACGAGGAACCAAGGGACCCAAACAGGGAATGTCCCATACACAAGAAGCCACACCCACTTAATAAGTGCTTTGGGTTCAGGATGAAGTCCCTAGAGGAACGCAAGAGATTACTTGGAGAATTCAGAGTTTGCTTCAGGTGCTGCGGTTCCACGACTCACCTAGCCAGAGACTGTAAAGAAGAAATCAAATGTACAGTGTGCAAAAGTGACAAGCACGTAACATCTTTACATCCAGAGGCGCTGACACTCCACCAACTCAACAACCCATCCTCCGTAGCGGAGCATGGCGGGGAGGAAGGAGAAGGAGAAACAACATCCGTCACATCTCAGCACACCGAGGTTTGTGGAAAAGAACGCGACAAAATGTCCTGCTCCAAAATATGCCTTGTCGCAGTGCACCCCCAGGGACAATCTGAGGTTATTCGGATGTATGCAATCCTCGACGACCAAAGCAACATATCATTGGCGAAGACGGAGTTCTTCAACTTACTCAACTTACAAAACAATACCTCACCCTACACCCTCAGAAACTGTGCAGGGTCAACTGAGACAACAGGGAGAAGAGCAAGCGGTTACATGATACGTTCAGTGGATAACAGAGTGAAGATAGCTCTCCCCACACTCATCGAGTGCAACCACATGGCCACAAACAGGGACGAGATTCCCACACCAGACGTGGCACGCCATTACCCGCACCTCAGAGGAATAGCCAACTACATCCCGCCGGTAGAACAAGACGCCAAGATCTTGCTGCTGCTCGGTAGGGACATCTTGAGGGTACACAAAGTCCGTAAACAGCATAACGGACCCCACAACGCACCATACGCCCAAAGACTTGACCTAGGATGGGTGATAGTGGGCAACGCGTGCACTGACAAAGAGCACGGACAAGATTATGTTGACGCCCGCAGAACGGTAATAACAGAATGTGGACACACATCCCTCTCTGAACCATGTCTTGGCCATCTCCAAGTGACAGGAGGGCCAAGTGAAGAGAAAAGACAAGGTCATACCCCTGAGATCAACAAAAACATCCTCACATCGGGGGGATGTGACAATGGCCTAAAATGCTCAGCAGTCCAGACAGCTAAGGATGATGAGTCGATTCCACCGAAGGAAGAAAGTAACCTCCCAAAGGTGACCGACAAAGGGATCGTCCAAAAGGCAATAAACAATCAGACAGTCCTCCTGAGAGCAATGACACAGCTGAGACGCACAGCCATTCCTCTCCGCAGAATACCAAATGGCAAAGCAGCCAGCTGCCATGGCTGGCATAGCTGCAAAAGATTGCGCCCTGCAGGTGAAGCCACAGTGGCAAAAAGACTGTCCTCTCGCATGTCAAAAAAGAGACAGTCGCAGAGACATTTCATAAAGGGATTTACAAGGACAAAAGAGACCGTTCTTCGTCTTGTCCAAGGAGAAAACAACCTCCTGACAGCAGTCAACAAAGAGACACAAAGGCATATCACCAGAATACGTGGAGACGTTCTCGTGCAAGAGGAATGCACCGATGACTAAGGATGCACAGCGTTCCAGACCACAAGGGACGATGACAAGCAAAAACCATCGATGGAAGATAGAGGATTCCCGATGTTAACAGTTAAGGAGCTCATCAAAGATGTTAACAGTTAAAAAGCTCATCAAAGACGGACCGGGCAGTTGGGTGAACCCGCTACCATTCCGTTCACCAAGAAAACGCCTCCCAAACAATGGAGAACGTGCCATCTCTAGGTTCACTTTGCACCTCTACGACCTACAAAGGGAACCGGAGACTAAAAACAACTTTGTGGCCTTCATCTAGAAAATATTCCTTACCGGCCACACAAAGCCAGCACCTCTAATAAAGAAAGGTGAAGAATGCTGGTACCTCCAATCATCTGGGGTCTACCACCCTCAGGAACCCGATCAAATCCGTGTAGTGTTCAGCCCCAGTGCTCAGCTCCAGGGAGTCTCCCCGAGCGACGCCCTCTTTACTGGGCTAGATTCAACAACTGATCTTCCAGGAGTGTCGATCCGCTTCCGCAAGGAGCCGAAGGCCATCTTCTTCTGCCAAACGCCAGGTGATAGAGTGACAGGCTACCATGACTGGCATACCTACAAGGGGATGCACTCTGTAGGTAAAACCGCAGAGACAAAAGGACTGTTCTTCAATAAGTTTAAAAAGAAACAGTGCCAGAGACTTTCACAGAGAGACGTTGTGGTGAACCCAGCTAACCTGGACCGGTTCATCCACCCAACATCCTTTGCTAAAAGACTTTGCCAAGGGATTTCAACGCCAGTGGTAACGGCCAGTATCACCTCGTTATGTGGACATGGACTTTGCATTATTATGTTATGTTTGTTTGCATTGCACATATGTTCCACACATTCAAGTTATATAGTGGTATCTCCAGATACCAGACGGGGAGTGTCATGGAACAAGAACCACATTTCTGTTTCACCCCCCCCCCTTTCCTTTGCAGTTTGTGCTTGTCAGATTCTCAGTTCCAGCTGCATGTATTTTGCTCTGTGCACTCACAGTGCTTGTGTGTTAGACACAGTGTTGCGATCCCTGTCTCTGCATTATGCCAGTGAGTTGCTACAGCAACCTCAGCCTTTCTGTCAGAATGGGTTAGTCTGCCTGCTCCCCCTCTGCCTTGCTGACAGATGGTCTGTCCCCAGGCTATCTTGCTACCCAGCATACACTGGCACTTTCTTTTCACCCTCGACTCTGAGTGAGTAGCTGCCTACAAGCACCTATCTCCCTGTGATTTTCCCTCAATAAAATTAAGAAAAGAGAAAAGGACTTGTTTGTGCTTTGTAAGAGGTGAGACATGAGTTAAGCTTACTGGAACTAATCATACACCATTCGTGACCCTGGTTTCAGGAAATAATCTTTTCTTTCTGTAATATAATCAACTTTTTTTTATATACAGGAGGGCCCCGGGCATGCGTCGGGTTCTGTTCTAAGGGCCTGCCGCAAAGTGAAAATTGCTGGAAAGCGGAACCGGCGGTTTTCGGTATGTGCGAATGAGCAGACCAGCAATGCGCCATTCTACGCATGTGCAACCTCGGCAAAACCCCCCCCCCCCATTCTGCGTATGCGCGACCCCTGCCCGTTCTGCGCATGCGCAACATCGGACTGGCCCATTCTGCGCATTTGCAGACATGGAGGCCCCCTTCTCGGTGCCGCCGTATCGGCGGATCGCCGAAAAGCGGGGTGCCGAGAAGCGGGGCCTTGCTGTAACTCAAATTTTATTCGTTTTTCAAAAGTTCAAAAGGGTACAGAAAATAAAACAGGGGGAAAAGGGAGGAAAGGGGGCAGGTACACAATGTAGAAGTCCGGGGCGCAGTGGTAAGGGACAGGCACTCCTATATGCAAAAAAGTAAAATTTATTGACTCAACGTTTCGGTCCCCACTGGGACCTTTCTCAAGAGCCAGTGGGGACCGAAACGTTGAGTCAATAAATGTTACTATATCTTTTTGGACAGTATGCACCTTCCTTTACCCTTATTTTTTATTGTGCGTTCCCTGTTTCTGATTTCATATATGTATATACTGTGTGTGTGTGTGTATATATATATATGTGTGTGTGTATATATATATATATATATATATATATATATATATATATATATATATATATATATATATATATATATATATATATTCCTCAGAAAGCCAGTCAGCACACAGGTGTAAGTGCAAAGACAGATGCTCATCCCATATGTATTCAATGGAACATATTTACCAGGCCAAAGTCCAGCAAAGAGAGAGCACACTGTGTAGTATAATCCAAACGTCTTGTATTAGAACAAAGAATACACCGCAGCCAACGTTTCGGTCCCACAGACACACACACACACACACCACAATTCATATATAGTATACGATATGACTCAAATACTTGTGATTTTCTATATCCTTCATTGGTCTTTCTTTTAAACAACTGAGTCAATTGTTCTTTTCAGGTTTATTTTGGGATTTCACCCATATACATATATGTATATATTCACAACTATATAGGTATTTGTGTATTCGTTTATTTTGTTCGTTAGTATGAAATTGGGGGGAGGTCTCTCTGCGTTTCTACAGAAGTCAAGCCAAGGCTGCCAAGTCTGTTTGTATTTATAGTAATTATCATTGACCAGGCTGGTAAGATTACTCATCTGGCATGCAAACCATATTTTGTCTCTAATCTGGGACATAGATGGCATTGTTTGTCTCATCCAGTGGGATGAGATCACACATCTGACAGCCGTAGATATCAGCGCCAAAAGTTTATTCTCACGTCTACTGAACCTTTCTGAGGGTCTATTCAAAAGGTACATCCATGGATCAAGAGTGGAAGACTGGGACGTCATCCTCTGGATCCACCCATGCACCACAATCCATATCCTTTTAACTTTCTGGCACTCCCACCACATATGGAGATAAGTTCCTTGGTTACCACATAATTTAGGGGTATAGTGGGGATGTGCCCGGGGATATCTTTGCCCATCTAATGGGAGTGTAGTAACACCAATATAAGACTTTGTAAGCATTTTATCTTACCGTGGTGCAGACTGAGCTCTTAGCCACTGCTTCAAATATGCCCTCCCAATCCTCCCTGTCAAGTACAGCTCCCAGATCTTGTTACCATTGTGTGATAAATGTGGGGTTGCTATTTGAGAGTGCTCTAGTAAATATATCATAGAGGGACAAGACTAGACCTTTAGTACACTGATTCCAGTCACAGGTTCTCAAATAGGGTCAGGAAGTATCTAGGTTTCTTTATATTAAAGAACTGTAAGGGTTCCAGTCCAGGCTATGGCTGGAACCGCTCTTACCTGGCTGCTGTGGAGATTTTGATTACTGCCAGCCTGCTCTATTGGCTGCACCTGGTCACGGGCTTATATAGCAGCCAGTGACTTCCAGACCCTGCCTGAGCATTGTATATGTTTCCCTGTGTTCTTGGCCACCTTGGGTTCTAGTAGCTGAGCCTATCTTGTTCATGAGCCTTCCCTGTTCCTGCTGCTGTGCCTAGCCTGTTGCTGAGCCTTCCTTGTTCGTGAGCCATCCAGTGGCTAGCCTGTTGCTGTGGCTAGCCTATTGCTATGGCTAGCCTGTTCATTTGGAATTCCTATTGCTGGCCCCAGACTGTGACCCTGACCTCTCTGCCTGCCGCCTGCCGTGACCCCTTTCCTGTTGCCTGGATTTTGCACCACTGCCGCCAGCCCTGACCTTCTGTCTGCTTACCGACTACGGATACTCTAACAGGACTCTCTCTGTCCCTGGGCTCAGGTCAGTTAGAAGAAAAAAGGTAGAAAGGGGAAGGGGTTGCCACGAGAATGTTTGGTAACTTGTGGTCAAGGTGTCCTCTGAATGGGGTTGGTTGAAAGGGAAACTTGAGGACCTTTGTTCTGAGGGTCTACATTGCAGAGCGAGCATAATCCAGATGCTACCAACCAAGCAACCGTGCCTTTAATCCTATAAGTAACCAGTAAATATTAACCTTTTTTTATTATTATTCAAATTTTTATGTAACTTTATAAAATATACACTGACCTTTTATTAAGTAAGTCTTTGTTTTATAACAGGACTGTTATGCGAGAGGTATATCATTAAACCTCCAGCCAGGGGCCTTGTTTCAGGGACTCTCGTGTGGAGGGGGAATCCGGGATGTCTCTCTCTCCCCGCTTACCCATCAGACCGCGATCTTAACCAGCATCATCATGGGTTCGATGGGCAAGCAACGCACAGGTCTAGGAGGCTGTCAAGGAAGACAACCAAATCTCTGCTCACGGGTGGCCCGCCGTCTATCTCTCCCAAGATGGCGCATCTTGCTCTTTTAGTAGTGGCAGAAGATCATTTTAGCCCTGCCCCTTATCCTGAACGACGGCCTGCAGACAAGTCTGTGCTGGCAGCCATCTTCGGACTATCTGAAGTATAGAGCTCAATTCCCTAGGCCTAGCCAATACACCCAACATCTAGCTTTCTCGAGCCCGGTTCCGGCTTGGAGGCCAAATCCGTGCTCCCATAGCCCCTTTATCCTCTACACAAACACAACCCGAGTATACAATAAAGATTTGGTTTTGTTATACAGTACATCACTTAATGCCCAATCAGGCCCACCAGTATGTCTGTCCCCCGGATGCTCCAGATCAGAATGATGGGGTCTCTCCCCCTCATCTCCTGGTCAAGTCCTGTTAAATGTTATTCAATGTTATTAGTTTTATATCATATGAGAGAAAAAAGGACCCAGTCTTCCAGCACTCTGTCACAACAAATGTAGAATTGTAGAATTAAAATACTTTATTAATAACCAAGAATAAAAAATAGGGTGTTAAAACGTAATTAAACGGTGTATTATAACAGCACTTGACTGTATCCTTCATAACCCATCCGAGGTAAGGTGGGTAGATATAGTAATAAGATCCCTTATAGATATTCGGGATCAAGGCGCTATATGTTATAGCTTCCTAAAAGATATAGGAGATGGGTCTATTGGAGCTCACTTAGAGGTTGATCTCAGTATTAGTGTATCAGTGCATGTGTTACGCACTCAAATGATATAATAATAATGTAAGCGTTCTATGGCATAGTAAGCGACAGGTTAGACCATATCTGCCCCTGCTTGAAATAGCGCTGCTCGCTTGATAATCTCGCTAACATTAAAGGTGCTAGGTCTATGGTGGAATCATATTGTGCCCACAAATGAAATAAAGCGCAGGCTAATAAGCAAACAAAAGGTAAGGTATAATTCCGTTGGCATTGATCAGGTGTGTATTTTATATACCATGGACACCTATACTGCAGAAAAGTAATTGATGCAGACCACCATATGTGCTGCTGATATGTCGTAGGATTTATGGGTGTGCTCTTAATCCACAGCTGTGCGGGTTTTTTTGTGTGTATCACTCTGTACGTGGGGTATCTTGACCCATTACTACACCCAGCACGCTATACATAAGCTGTGCGGGTTTTTTTGTGTGTATCACTATGTTATTAGTTTGCTTATTCAGATCGAGTCTTCAGTCGCGTGGGGAGAGTCCGGATCTCCCGATCCAGTTGCTGGGATGGTCATATAACTTTTCTGCTTCTTTTGGGTACCGCGTGTCTTCCATTCTCCTCTTATTTTGGGTGCAAACCCCTGCCGTGGTTCATCTTGGCAGATACCTAGTCTGGTGAGGACGTCTCGTCCCTCTTCTGGGTCTTTTAGTGTGAAGGATGCTCCCTCTCGTACCAAAATCAACAAAAAGAGGAATCCCCAATGATATCTAATGTCCTGTACCCAGAGAACATCTGTATCGGGTATCAGTGACCTCCTATGTGCAAGCATGTTGGGTGCAAGGTCAGAGAACACCTGGAGTCTCACATTCTAGTGTATGAGGTTTTCAGACTCTCTCATCTTCAGCCATAGTTTCTCTTTAGTTTGAAAAAGTGGAAGTAGAGTACCACATCTCAGGAGTTATCTATGTTCGGAGGCTTTAGTTTTACAGCTCTGTGGTAGCAGTCTATCAACCGAGAGTTATGTAGTGCAAGATGAGGATTGCAGTCGCCTCCCTGAATCAAACTGTCTAATGTTTGCTATCGTCTGATGTATAATTAAAATTATTATACATAACTGTTTTCAAAAAGAACATCTGCCTCATTTGCCCCAGAGTACAGTTTATATGTAATTAGTATCATTAACTCCTGCCTCCTGTGAGAGACAGCCATTTGATGGGAAGTGCAGCAGAATGTTTTTTTTACTTCTATCCCCCCCCCAGCAGTGCCCATCGTTTTCTGATTCATATAAATAATTTTAGGTCTGTCTACGATGTCAACTTATCGTCTCCTCCTCTAAATGTGAACATACATTACATTAGCTACACGTATGTATCGTTCTGTTTAATGAGGACCAAAGAAAATAAATAAGAAAAAGAACGACAGTGACATTAATAGTACGTGCTTCACAACAAGTTGGATGGCTTGTGTCAGTTCATTATTGCAAACAGAATAGGATTGATATATTAGTTACTTGAAACTGTAGCGCATCGCATCAGTGGCTGACAGTTCTGATCTGTCATGATCTAACCTAATCTTATCAAATCAAGGTCACAATGAGGCCGCCATTACTGGAGTTTATTGGGGGTAATTTATCAAAGTCTTCTGGTTGTAACTGTAGCCCCCATTCCCTATGACCAAGGGAACTACACGTGCTGATATACCTGTTCGCTCACAGGAGTCTCCGCCGCTGGGAGCCTGGGGTGAGCTCTTTCTTCTCTTGGTACAGCATCTCCACCTATGAGGGATCCTCACAGGAACCAATCACAGTAATAAGTAATAAGTAACTCACAGGTATATAACAAATGTTTACTGACACACATATACTACAACTATATCCCTGTGCAATATCCACACACAACCAAGAGTGAATCCCCCAAACTACTGATAATGCCCTGGGCACCTGTAAGCCGATGTCCGCACGAGCAAGTCCACCCAAAGTGTGAGGTAACACTATCCCCCCCCTCCACTTGTGATGTGATGGTGCACAGTGAGTACCTTCCTGGCTATGGCCAGAGAATTGTGGAGATCCTCTATTAGTAGAGCCGCATCTGTGGTCTCACTATGTGGGGTCTACAAAGTTCCCCTCACGCCTTGTCCCGAACCGCCTTGGGAGGCAAGCTGCATCTGGAGTGCCTTGCCTAATATCTATGATGGGGCCTGTGGCCTGGTTCCAGACCACAGCACCGCAAAGCCGTCCGGTTACCAGTGCAATACTGTAGTACTTCTGTAACTAATGGGGAAGCACCCCTACCTGGGGCCTTCCCTACAACACTTTGCTGAGGGGACTTAGGGCCTCGCTGGGGCCTACGGGGCAAATCTAGGCCTAGTCCAGGGAAGCACTGCTCCATGGACACTACCTGTTCCTTTGCCTCCCTCTGTCAGACTCGTGCGCGTGTCCTCCGCTGCGGAGGATATCCTGTCTCTCCTCTCTGCTTGGAGACCTATTGGCTGGGACTCCCCATGTTAGCAGCCCCACCCGCTGAGCACCATGGGACATGTAGTCCTGCGCATCGTCTTGCGGAGCCACCTAACATGGCCGCCACAACATCTATCTCACTGCGCATGCACACCACTTCTTCTGCGCATGCGTGACATCTAAAATGGCGACCCCCTGCACTCCGAGTTCGTCAGGGAGCTGCGGGGCTCCTATCCACCTTCTGCCTTCCCCCAAGCCCCCCGCACTGGAGGTAAGAAGGGGCTCGGCTAAATAAGTTTGACATACTTAAGAAAAAAACCTTATTGATTTAATTAGGATTTTTTTTCTTTTATGAATCTGTTGCTGAAGGAATAGCTCAGTGAGTAAAGGCAATGACTCTGAAAAACAATGATACTGAGTTTGAAGCAGGGGAATCTGTGTCAATCCCTTGTGACCTTGGGCAAATCACTTTATCTCCCTATGCATCATGCACCAAAAACTTAAAGTGTAAGCTCATCTGGGAAGAGACAGTGTCGGTAAAAATCCTATGTGCAGCGTACCGCACACTATATTGTAATTGTGAAGGGCTTTAATTCCCATTTGGTGAAAAGCGCAATATGAAATAAAGTGATTATTATTTTTTGCATCAGTTCTTAGTTTTATGTCTGACAGAATGATAAATAACTCTCTGGTTCACCCCTTTAAATGCTCAGTCTAGGAAATATTTAACTTTGCTTATGGCCTATTTTTGGAGTACAGCATGTCTGGAAACCAACTTAATAAAGAAAATGAAGTTATAATACATTGAAAATCCCAAAAATGCTAGAAAAGTTGAATATTTGTTGACTCAGAGTTGCCCATGAGACAGGTTGCTCATCTTCACAAAAAGCCCTGACTTCTTGTAACTTTAAGACATTTTCTACATCACAGCTGATTTTAGAATTGGTTATAACGAATTATGCCAGCATTGCACAATGTATAATTAAATCTGGTACATATACTGTAGGTATTTAATGGAGTATCAACATGATTACTCATCTATCCACATTTCAGTCCCAACAGAAGAAGCTTTTAGGTTAATGCTATTATGTTACAAACTCCAGTGGTACGTTTTATTGAACAACTAATCATAATACATACAATATATATATATATATATATATATATATATATATATATATATATATATATATATATATATATATATATATATATATATATATCAAAAGAACCAAAGGAAAATGAAGTAGCGCCTCTAATATATCCCAAACAAAGCTATGGATTTGAAGAACTAGTTAACCCTACTGTAAATGCGTCCAGTGGGGTGGTATGATAATAGCAAAATAAAACTGTGAATCAGTATTAACAAAGAATGTAAAATAGTAAATATGATGTTAATAAAACACCAACATACTAAACAATAAAAATAATAAAAATGAAAAATACTTCAGTATAATGTCATAAATGAATATAAAAGAATATTAAATAAAAAACCTTTATAAATAACCTCTGAAAAAACAAAGTCCCGTTCCAAAAGTAATGTCCTCCAGGTATTTGGCAGCCCGTTTCAAGGGGTTCACTATTCCCCGATTATACCTATGAAAAAAGAAGAAAAGAAAACAGGCGCACACCTAGTGCATTAACGTAATAACAAATGTTTATAGAACTTAAAATCAGACAATTGCCCACTCACAAGAGTACTGAAATTGTAAGCAGATATGAGATTGGCTCTCATGTGCCAGCAACGCCGTCCGATTTGAGCAATGGCGTCCTCTCGTGTCTCTCCTACATGCAGCCGGAAGTGACATCCCTCCAACTCGGCGCCCTTCACACAGAGTCCCTCCGGGAAAAAGTAGCTCCAAGGTCTCAGTTCGGCAGCGATATTATGGGAGAACAGGAACAAGCGTCTCTCATCCAGCACTATCAGAGTTCATGGGCAAGTGACGGCTTCTGTCAAACACGCCCTACGCGTTTCGTCATCTATGGTGTGCGCCTGTTTACTTTTCTTCTTTTTTCATATATATATATATACTAGTTGATATACCCGGCGTTGCCCGGGTGTGGAAGGGCAGGGGGCATGGAGTGGAAGGGAGGGGGGGAGGGGCGTGGAAGGGCAGGGGGGAGGGGTGTGGAAGGGCGGGGGGGGCCAAGGGGCGTGGAGGGCAAAGGTCAGGGGGGCAAAGGGCAGGGAGGGGCAGGGGGGGCAAAGGGCAGGGAGGGGCAGGGGGGGCAAAGGGCAGGGAGGGGCGGGTGGGCAAAGGGCAGGGGGGGCATCACAGG
The DNA here is from genome assembly GCF_040206685.1 of Ascaphus truei. NCBI lineage: Eukaryota > Metazoa > Chordata > Amphibia > Anura > Ascaphidae > Ascaphus > Ascaphus truei. The sequence goes on along the minus strand of NC_134485.1, from coordinate 236,303,710 downwards.
CACCCACTGACACGGGGGCATCACAGGCACCCACTGACACGGGGGCATCACAGGCACCCACTGACACGGGGGCATCACAGCCACAGGCTGCACCCACTGACACAGGGAACTTCACAGCCACAGGCTGCACCTTGTCCCACAGACAGAGCTGCACCCACTACCAGGCTAAGGACAGACCCACTCACGTCCTGTATAAAGGCCGTGGCACTTACACACCCCTGCACACAGGCCGCGGGTGGCACTGACCTGCCGGTAGCCGCTGTCCGTGGGGTTGAAGTCGCTGCCCCCGGGCCGCAGGGAGAGCTGCAGGTGTGGGAACCCATGCAGCCAGTACAGGAGGCGGGTCACAGTGCGGAGAGTGCGGGGAGCGGACACAGCGGCATCCCGGGGAGGAGGAGAGCGCGGGGGCGCGCGGCGCATGCACACAATTGAGAGCCGTGGGGGGTGTCCCGGGCACTCGCTCCGCTCCCCCGCTGACTGTAGTGGCGCCGTGGGGGGGGGGGGTGAAAGCGCGAGAAACAGGGAGACACGGGGAGAGGAGGTGCGCGCATGGCATCCCGGGGAGGATGAGAGCGCGGGGGCGCGCGGCGCGTGCTTGAGAGCCGTGGGGGGTGTCCCGGGCGCTCGCTCCGCTCCCCCGCTGACTGTTGCGGCGCCGCGGGGGGGGGGGGTGAAAGCGTGGGAAACAGGGAGACACGGGGAGAGGAGGAGGTGCGCGCGGGTCATGATGACTTGGAGGCTGATGTTCGGGGAGGAAGAGGCGGAGCCTCCGGGACCGGCGGGTAAGAGAGCGGGAGATGAGCCTCCGGGACCGGCGGGTAAGAGAGCGGGAGATGTGTGTGTGTGTGTGTGTGTCGTCACTCCGCCTCAGGCCAATGAGAGGTGTGGGGGCAGCCGGCCCAAGGGACCAATGAGATTTCCCCTAGGGACACAGGAGATGCAGACAGGCATACAGTGCTTTCACAAATATATAATAAGATATATATATATATATATATATATATATATAACCATACAATACCGTTTGAAGCACGAGATCAGGAGACAGCACTCTGGTAAGTTTGATCACAAGTTTTTGTATTCAAAAAGACACATAAACCGACGTTTCGGTCCCCCAGTGGGACCTTTCTCAAGAAACGTTGGTTTATGTGTCTTTTTCAATACAAAAACTTGTGATCAAACTTACCAGAGTGCTGTCTCCTGATCTCGTGCTTCAAACGGTATCGTATGGTTTATTATCGCTTTATGGGACAAGCACCCAATTTTTTCTACTTGCAAGTGGAGTGCCGGCTGCTTCTGTGGATTCTCTCTCTCTCTCTCTCTCTCTCTCTCTCTCTCTCTCTCTCTCTCTCTCTCTCTCTCTCTCTCTCTCTCTCTCTCTCTCTCTCTCTCTCTCTCTCTCTCTCTCTCTCTCTCTCTCTCTCTCTATATATATATATATATATCTGCATTAGATATATTCTATCATCCATTGTTTTTAAAATGTGTTTGTATATGTCGTTTGCAGTAAAGCCTAAACTGTATCTTTCAAATACAATACTGTCTCATTATTCTGAAGAGTAGCATGTTTTGACCACTCAGCCTGACAAAGCAAACAAGTCTAATAGAAAGAACTAAGATGTTTAAACCTTCACTACACATAGAAGTAGCTCAACTTTGATGACTGGCTCTCAAGACCTGACAGAGACTATTTGACACCAAACGTAGACATGGCAAACAGTGAATATTCTACAAGACTGATACTGATTAGAGATGTGAAATTGGTTCTACATAAGCCAAAGTAAAATAAAGTAGAAATGTACTACTCAATGTTTTATAGCTATTGCAAAACCTACCAAATTTGGCCAATTTTTGCTTAATAACCTACCAACTTTTCCTGAACTTTGGAATTAAAGTTGATCTCTATTTGCTGTTTTTGGTGATGTTTGTGATTTTTGCAACTTTTTGTGCCACCCACAAATGTTCACAAACGGTTTTGTGGGCAAATTCTTCTTATATTAATAACTGATAAGGTATTCCTAATATCATATTCCTCACTGTGTGTGAGGCACTGTGAGACATGACTGGCCCAAATGAGTGCAAGAGGCCAGGGCAGGAATTCAACCACTAATGTCCTAATATCAAAATAAGTCTTCCAACATACTCCAAGCTCTTTGTGGCAGCCCAAGGATGACTTTTGTTTTAAGATACTTCTATCCCTCTATTCTGTATTCCATATACTTGTTTGTATATTAATTCTGTAGATAGCAGAATACTTATTTAGTGCTATAACTATAGAGAAGTACTAATAATGACACGCACCTTGGATGAATCGGCCAGAATAAAAATGCCACCATGTTTCAAATATTTCTCTCATCACCACAGAAAACAGTGGAACATGTAAACTAATTGAACAATGTTTAGTTTCATAGTTCAGAAATGTTTCTGGTTTGCCCATCCTCCTTCAGCCATGCTAAACAGGATTAGCCTGCTCTCAGCAAATAGCAAAAAGTAGGTCAGTTCAGCAACATTGTTGCACTGTGATGATGTAATTGTCATAGTCTGCTACCAATCATATTTTATATGAGTCAAGTTCTCAGTCAATAGCATGATGGCTTTAGCCCATTAGTGTCATTACAGAGGCATGCAGAGAAATGCAATGCACATCCCTGGTTAACAACCATTGAAATTAAAGCTGTCAAGTGCAGGCGTTACATAGCTTGCATTCACATCTCTGTGTACTGAACCTTGCAAATCTATTGTTGAAGTTGAGAATGTACAAAATACTTTGTTGTATTCACTTACTGTAGCCTAATGAAAATACTACGACTAATAATACCTTATTTTCTCTTTTTTAGTTCTATTATTCAATGCAGTTCTGAACAGGTGGAATAATGCATATAAAATGAGTCCCTATACCTTGAAGTGATATCTAAGGCACTGTAAAACAAGATGTCTTGACCCCAAATAATTGAAGCCAAGAGGTAATGCTACATATGCCAAAGTGACCATTCAGGCTCTTTTGCCCAAATCCTCCCTTTGAAGTCTTTAAGGATTTTCCTCCCGAATGGCCACTTCGACGTATATACAGTATAGAAAAGGGTCATAAAGCTGGAATTTAAACACTATACCACAGTCTTCTCTATTCGTCCTCTAACCCAGGGGTGGGCAAAATATGTCCCGCAGACCACATCCAGACCGACAAACTATTCTCTTCAGCACACCTTCTCTCCAAACCTCTCTCACCTCAGCTGCAAGACTGGCAGCGACAAGAGAGAGAGTGGAGGTGTCAAGAGAGAGAGAGAGAGAGCGGTGGTGGCAGCAGTGGCAGAAAGAGAGAGCAGTGGTGGTGACAGCCCACCCAGATGGGGCCTAACATAGAAGTTAGGCTCCAACAGAAGTTCACCAACTTCCATAATCATGTGGATAAGTTCATCCAAAGCTGCATCCGCCACCGCATTACTACTCACACCTTAGATAGGACTCCAGAATGGAAGAGGTCATAGGGGTTGGGGGTGGGGGGAAGAGAAAAATGAGAGAATTGGGGGTTATAGAGAAGAGGGGGTGAGTGGTTGGAGAAGAAGGGAGGGGAGAGTGATAAAAGGAGGGAGTGAGATAAAGGAAGGAGTGAAAGAAAGGGAGGGGGAGTGAAGGGAGTAATAGAAAGGGGAGGTATGCAGGTGAGAAGAAGAATATGTGGGGGAGAAGTGGGTAAGGAGGGGAGCATGTGGGACCACATATTTAATCTTCATTAAGTTTGTGGCCCCTGAAGCGTACTAATGGTCTTGAAGCGGCCCCCCGAGCCAAAATAATTGCCCAACTCTGCTCTAACGTCTGTCAGCCTTTTTTTTACTCCCTTGTACTAGTTCTCTTAATTCAAATCCCTCTCACAGAAAACACTTTGTAGGAATTGATGCACACCAGGTGATTACAACAACACATACTTGAATACAGAACATAACTGGACCAGCATGCACATCTTGATGATTAAAGGCAAGAACTAAAATTGTATGTGTACCATCTACCATACCATGGGGCCAATTGAGTAGGTGCCCAGCATGTTGACTCGACTTTTGAAACCGTGACAGTACTTTTATTAATGTAAAGGCAATCCTTGCTAGAGATGTGTGAAACTGCCCCAACTGTGTTTGCAAAATGTTCTGCATATTTATTTATTTTTTTAAATTTCACGACAAAACCTTATATATCTATATTTCAGTCTGCTCCATAACCCCTTTTTATTCTGTACCCTCTTGACATTATGGAAAATAGCTGAAGCGCTCAAATGCAGGTATATCTCAAAATGATAATAAGCCAGACCACTGTACCAGGGTACTAACAATTGATATAGTACCTATTGTGTCATATAATGGGTACTATCCTCCTGAAGACAGGTGGTGTGTGGTGCAACCCACTCACCATCAATCTCATTGGCAGGTTCCCCTGAAAAATATGCAAATACTCACATCCTGGTAGGGCAGGCAGGCAGGCTGTGCAGCTACTCAATGCAATACAGGGAAAAGGGAGACCAAAAAGCGCACCAGCACAAACGGAGCAGGAAGAACCCAGGACAAAAAAAATGATTAAAAGGGCACTTTAATGTGGCAAAAGACCCATCCAATACATTTCGAACGTCAAGGAAAGAAAGAACGCTGCGACGAAAGAACACCTTTGACAAAGTGCTTGGTGCACGAAACATGTAGGAGGGTTTTTTGCACCTCCATTCTTTCTCTTATGGACCAATAAAGTTTATTTTTTAGTACTTTCTGACCCACTCTCTTTGCTGTGCGCCTTCACCTCTATGGATGCTTATTTGGATCTTCTAACAAGTTGCAGCACTCTCCACACACCAATACTGGATGGGGAGACTCCAGAGATGTGAGTAACAGACTTTATTCAACTTGACATAATACTTTGTGGCATAATAGTGTTCCAGGGCCTATCCCAATGAGGTTCTGTGCAGGGATTTGTTCCTTTGCTCAGTCCCTTCACGGAATATAGGTCCCCATTAAGGAAACCATACCACAGGAAATGTGACGTCAATCTTCATATTGTTACCCCCCTATGGTGTTTGTGGATTCATTTGGGATAAAACATAAGTTTGTACCTATAACGGACCCGGCATTGGAGCACATGTTCCACATTGAGAATTCAATAGATGTACCAGACTTCAACCTGACAATTCATTTTGATAAATCTGTTGCATCTCTTGCCCCATTTAGATGGTTAGGAAGATGACTTCAGGGAGGAGGAGATAGGAAGAAGAGAGGGGAGAGGGAGAAGAGAGGGGGATAGGGAGAAGAGAGGGGAAGAGAGAGGGGAGAAGGAGAAGATAGAGAAGAGAGGGAAAAGATTGGGAAAGGGAAGAGAGGGGGGGAGATGGAAGATGGACAAGAAAGGAGAGGGAGAAGAGGGGGGTAGGCAGTAGGCAAAAGAGGGGGAAGAAGTGAGGGGAGAAGGGAGAAGACAGAGGGGAGAAGAGGGGGATAGACAGAAAAGGGGAGAGAGTGAGAAGGGAGAAGAGAGAATATGTGCAGAAGAGAGAGGGGAGGGAGAAGAGATGGATAAGAAATAGGGAGAGAAAAAGCAATAATCCAGCATAAATGGGGAAGCTATTAGACAAATACCATTATATTTATTTTTGTGATGTAATTTGTTTTAGAAATAAGTTTGTAATGTGTCCTGGTTTTTACTTTTGGAAATCTGGTCACACTATTTACAGGGTTAAAAAAAGTGAGAGAGAGACACACACAATATGTTGAGACTACCTGTAAAATAAACTAATTTACATATGCAAATCACCTTCTTTGCAAAGTGTCGTTTGCAAACTCACAAACATGGGTCATAGATAATGAGAAGTTTATTGCATAGTACAGCGCCAAGTATGATCCTACACCTTCAAAAGTGAATGAGACTCTCTGCTAGGGGAGGGCCCAAGCAGACTTTATATACACTTTAGATTCCTTTGTTTAAAATAGGTTACTAGGCAGATTATAATAACCACTCCTTAATTCTTAAACCAATCCTTTTACAGATCATTAAAACAGCTCTCTGTAGGAATCAGGTACTTCTTGATATCAGGAATGTGGGTGTTACTTCAGGCACAGTCATAAATCTACTGACAAAATGGAAACAGAATAGACAAACTGGAAACAGAACATCACCTTCAATCCTTCTCCAGAGGACCCCCCCCCCCTGTCCATTTCAGTAGTATCAATAGTATATTCATTTCAGCAATATTACTTCATCAAAAGTTACTGCAGCAGATTCATCAAAGAGAACAATACCACTCTTTTTTGTTTTTTTAAACCTTTATTTATTAGCAGGCTTTGTAACACTACAATGAGATGCATTTTCACATACAATATACACAATTAGCAGAGCAGTGCATAATAGCAACATACACACATAAAACGCATATCACGTGCACATATCAGGTGTATATATTATCGTGTGCATACATCAGGTAAACTATAAAGCCCACTTTTTATTTTCAACGTAATATTAATGATCTAAATCAGGGGGGCGCAAACATTTTTTGCTGCGCCCCCCCGCGTGCCTGCTCTCCTCCTTGGTGCGCCCCCCCATCACATTACCGTGGCAGCCGTGACGTCACATGACACATGGTAATGCGTCCTGGAGCCGGCTGAACCTCGGTAAGTAGAGGTTGCAGAGGCCTCGCGCAGTCCCCTGGCATTTAATTTAAATGCCTGGGGGGAGAGCGCGGGACCTCTGCAACTGTCTGCGCCCCCCCCATAAAAATCTTGCGCCCCGTTGAGGGTCGCGCTCCCCAGTTTGCGCAACGCTGATCTAAATGAACTAGAGCAAAGAAAAACTTAAACTTTAGCCGCTGGGATGAGAATATAATAATCTGAGCACAGACTGGATCCCATCATTAGGGAAGCTGGATCCCCTTGTTAGGGAGACTGGATCCCATCGTTAGGAGACTGGAGGCAGAATGTAATAACTGTAAGCTAAGGTTGCAAAGATTCTGGGAGACGATTCACAAGCTAACAGATGTTTAAAGTCCCCATAAACTGAGTTGCCTGATGTGTCAGGATAATAAAAGCCAATATTAAATCCTCAGTATTTATAACATCCAATATTCTTTAAATAGTTTCCAGAGCGGTGAGTTATAGTGAGGTTTAATAGCAAGTTTAGCAGAACAATAAACAGATAAAGTGACCTTCTCCCAGAGTAATATGTTTCACCAAGGTGAGCATGGTATAACAGAATCAATATAACTTCATAGAATAGGAAAACAACAAGTTCGAGATACTCATGCTACTATGCCGTTTGTAAGGCTGCATCCACGCTGCCGCTGACTGCACTTGGCGTGGTCAGCACAATCAATTTAAATCTATCCGGCCACGCTCATGCATCGCGCCCGTGATCGTGCACGTACGCTCACGGGCGCTGGGTGCTTGCCAAGACAGATTAAATTGACGTTGAGGCGCGATGAGGGGTCACATGACCTCCTCAGCCAATCAGCGCCAGTCACTATTTAGCCACCGCCCCCCCCGCTCGCGCTTACCGGAAAAGTTGCAGGACATTCCAACGCTCATGGAGAGTTGGTGACGTCACCACACGCAAGCTTGAGCGAGGTCCGTGCCACGGGGGATGCAGTCTAAGACTATGTCATGAGGCTAAGCATTGATGTCTCCTTCCTGCAGCATTACCAACCTGGGGTATTCAGGGGGAGTTGGGATGTGGGCAGTGGCTGTTCTTGGCCATGCTTTGCAGGTATTACCACCCTGGGGTATTCAGGGGTGAGTTGGGCTGTGGGCAATGGCTGTTCTTGGTCATGTTTTGCAGGCATTACCACCCTGGGGTATTCAGGGGCGAGTTGGGCAATGACTGTTCTTGGCCATGTTTTGCAGGTATGGTCACTTGTTTAATGGCAATGCCCATTATTTCAGCAAGTTTTCTGTTAAATTTATCAAAGCATTGATCTTTGAGCTTGTTCTATATTTTGCATAATCCGTCTGGTTATCAGTTGTATATAATCAGCATTGATTGTAGTTGTTGTCTCCTGTTGCACCCTCCCTGTCTGCGTGCGCGTATCATCCATTTTAGCCGTCAAGACAGACGTTGTAGCGAGAATCTGTAATCTCTGAGGCATGATGCTTCTGCTTGCAGACGGATTTTTTCCATAGCGACACTACTCCGGGCTCACCAAAGGCTCTGTCTACAGCTAGCAGGTCCAGGGCCGCAGGCAGATTTGCTGGGGCCCAAGACTAGAGTTACGGTGTCGGTGTCGGTGGTCTTGCGAGCCCCCACTATTTTACACCTCATGAGCCCACTCTTTCCCCCCTTCTTCCCATGTATTTCACTCCCCTCTGTCTCACTCACTCTCCCTCCTCCATCAAGGAGGGGAAAAGTTTGGGCATGGGGGGGGGGAGAAATTATTATTTGTTTAGTCATTATTTTATTCGTTTTTATACTTTATACTGTATATAATATATATATATAGTTATATGTTACCGTTCCAAGGATTGGTAAACAAGAGACAGCACTCAATGTTGAAAATCAAAGTGTATTAGTGAAAGCAATATATATATATATTAAGGTTATGGTGGGTAAAAAAAGTGACAAAAACCCTCCACAGTAAAGCATAAAGCAACTGTAAATATTACTGTATATTCATTTGCATGTCTTAGACAGGTATGCAACCCTGTCTTTCACCATTATCGCCCAGCACACAGCACTTCCACTGCAGCAAGGGATTCTGGGAAATGACATGCAAATGAGCACACAGTGCCACCTTTTATCTCAAGCTCACATTACATGAACAACCCTTAGCCAATGCATGCTGCTTTAGACGCAGCTTTTAAGCAAGGGCTTGGGAGATGCAAAGCCAGTAAACACACTCACAGACATGTTTCAACCTTGATGGGTATCATCAGTGTGAGGTTGGATGCTGGCATTTGCTCAAATGAGATTGAGTTGGTCTAAAGCAGAGTGCATTGGCTAAGGGTTGTTCATGTAATGTGAGCTTGAGATAAAAGGTGGCACTGTGTGCTCAGTTGCATGTCAATTCCTAGAATCCCTTGCTGCAGTGGAAGTGCGGTCCCCGAGCCCCTGCGGCAACGCTCCCCGCTCCCAGACCTCCTCAGTGCCCTCTGCCATTCCCTCACCTCTGGTGGTGGTCCCCTCCGTTCCTCCGTTTCCCTCCACTGGTGTGCCCGCGGCGCTCCGCGCGTCTCGTGACGCAGCCTGTGTGTGTGCACTCTCATCTTACAGAGGGCGCGCGCACACGCTCCTCTTCTAAGGCCTGTCAATCTCTTGACTCCTCCTCCCATACCCTGCAAGCTATCTCTCTGTCTGACCCCTCTGTCTCCTCCTTCTCTCCTCCTGACCTATCCCTGTTGTCTCCCACTTCCCTCTCTGCTCCTCCTCTCTCTCCCATTGGTGTTCCTTCCTTTATAATCCCTGTCTGCCCTCTCTATCATCGCTCTGCATAGTTCCTGTTATCCCTTTGTGTGCAGTCCTATGCTTTGCTCTCTCTGTGTTCCAGCCTGTACCTGCTCCTTTGTATCTTTGGATTTCTCTGGCTTTGACCCCTGCTCGTCCTGGACTACCCTGCTCTCTGTACCCCTTGAACCTTGCTACGAACTCTACATTGCTGACCTCTGGAACCCTTGGACTTGGCTTACGAACTTTGACTGCTCTGCTTTCTGTACCCCCTGGACTTTGGCGCACGGACACGACCACTCTTACGTTTACCATCAAGGACGTTGCAAGTATAATACTATTTTTCTACAGGCCCAGCAACGCCATACCACACTGGCTTGCCCCCACTGCTGTGGGTGTGTGGTAATACCGTTCCCACCTCAGTATTGGGGTCTTGCCAGGCCTGCGGGCATACAGGCATGACAGTGATATTCTCAATCCCTATCTTTCCAGGGTCCCAGTAGGGGATCCCCTTCCTCACTGTGGTAGGATAGAGGGTCAGTAAGGCTGAGCTCAGACAGGCTGCTACGCTACTGCGCGTCCGCTCCTCTCTGCTGGGTGATGTGTGCTCATCCCCAGCAGATAGAATGACGCGATTGGAGGCGTGTTGCATTTCAATGTGCTTTTAAGAACACTGAATTCAACATCATACCAATAGAAAATGGAATACACGCCAAGATCATGCTGATGACAATACCCATAACACTCTAATCTAGAATTCAAACCATTCAAAAGCTATAAAATGTTTGATTTAGGTTTAGTCTATTCTGGCTGCATACCTGAAGAAATTCTGGTGCAAAACACAGTCATTACACATAACACAACTACTATGTACACATGCCTCTCATATTTAAAACAACACTAACAAGTTGCAGACTTTCTTATAATAGAATAATTACAGGCAATACTTAAAGGTGCTGTCCCAAATAGGAACAAAGTGGACTAATGACAGTAATATGTTACATTTATTCATTTTGGTGAATGAAAGTTGCAAATTGAGAGTTTGGGGTTATTTTAGTTCCTTGGCTTCTGCCTTTTGGTTACCTGACAAATATCACCCCCCGTTCCTTTCCCTTGTCTACTGTAGGTGTTAAAATGATGAGTTTGGAACATGAGTAAACAAGATAATAAATAAGGCTCCCTCTTCAGAACGTCCACTCGAACTAAAATTCAAAAACTTTCTAAAACTATACCAAATATTAGCATGTGTCATAAAAAAGAAAAGGCATAAATAACCAAAATGTGTATCTTATTAAAAATATCAGTGCTAATTTAGGCCTATGTTGCATTTTGTCCATGAAATTATGTAATTTTTACAATTCATAATAACTGAAAAGGGAAACGCATTTCATACGAAAAAGCAAGAAAAAAGACTGAAAACACAGGATAATAAAAAAGTATAGTATACTACAGATGGAATAAGGCACTAAATCGCGTGACTTGACATGTAAATCACAAGATATTTCCAACACACACAGATATTTGGCAAATCACATGAAAACGCATTACTACTCACACCAGTTGTCATGCGATAACGGCTGCAATAACGTTTAGGCTGCATGTGTATATTCACGAATCAAAGGGTTTAATGAACGTTTTACCTCTCTTTTACTCAAGTTTTGTAAGGCAACGGACAGAATCCTATTATTTTCCATAACATTTTCACATTACAAGAACTTGGAAGTATCAGTACACTTTTCTCATTTAGATATGAGCATTCAACTACTAGTCGTTAACAAAGTAGTATATTTTGGATATTATGTTACATAAACATAATTGTTTGAGAACTTTAAAGCAGCATTCAAGTCCGCCGACTGCTTTTCCGGGGCCCAAGACTAGTCACTCCCCCCCCCTGCTCTCTTACTCAATCCCCCCTACTCCTGCTCAATCCCTCCATCCCCCCTCCTTTCTCTCTGCCCCCCCTTGCACCACCTTCCCCTCTTCTCACCCCCTCCCCTCTCACTCAATCCCTGATCTCCCCTACCTCTCTCACCCCCTTCTCTTTCACTCCCCTCTCTCACTAAATTCCTCTCCCACTCAATCCCCATCCTCTCTCAATCCCTCCACCCCTCCTCTCTCACTCAATCCCTCCTTTCCCACACAATACCCTTCTCCTCTTACACTGAATCCCCCTTTGCTCTCTCCTAATCCCCCCTCTTATCTCACTCAATCCACCCTCTGCTCCTCTCCTCCCTCCTCTTTCACTCCTCCCTGCCCCTCTCTCACTCAATCCCACCTTCCTCCTCATTCAATTCTCCCTCTCCTCCTCACTCAATCCACCTCCCATTCCTCTCTCTCAATCCCCCAACCCAATCATCTCTCATTCAATCCCCTCTTCACTAACTCAATTCCCCCTCCCCCATCTTCTCTCTCAATCCCTCCTCCCCATCCTCTCTCATTTAATCTTCCCTCCTCTATCACTACCCCTCCCTCCACGCTCTCCGTCCTCTCTCACTCATTACCCCCGTCCTCTCTCTCTTCCTGCCCCCTCCCCTCCTCTCACTCAATACCCGTCCCTCCTCTCACTCAATTCCCCCTTCTGTCTCACTCAATCCCTCCTCTCCCCTTCCTCTAACTCCGCTCTCTCACTCAATCTCCCCTCACGCTCCGCTTTCACTCAATCCCCTTCCTCTCGCAATCCTCCCTCCACCCCTCCTCTCACTAAATCCTGCCTCCTCTCACTCAATTACGCCTCCTCACACAACGCATTTCTATCAATCCCCCCTCTTCCCCATCTCTCTCATTCCCCTCACTCAATCCATGCTACCCCTCTTCTCACTCAATCCCTGTAAGGAATCCGCTCCACGGTTTACTGGTTGCCTTACCTTACAGTCCTGTGCAGTCCTGGAACACCTCTCCTGATGTTTGCTGCAGCCTGGATTCACTCACCAAAGCAATACACACTCCCTCTGGTATCTATTGCAGCTGTGCAGCCTATCACTGCAACCTAGACTTGCATTCACTCATTGGAGCAGTACCTTCACACCCCCCTCCGGGGATTGGCCCGCTGGCCTTTAAGTACTGTCTTCCCATAATGCTCCCTGCCGAGCATAGTCCTTACTGGATGTCACTAACTGTTCTGCCACAAGCTCCCGCTTGTTCCTGTCTCTCATGCTGAAGCGGAGTATTCTCCTTGTTGTCTGCAGCTCCAGGTTTCCTAAGGCCGGCTGCTATATTCATGCAGCGGTCTGCTCCAGTCTCCTGTGTTGTAGCTGAGTACTCTTCTTGTTGACTTCAGCTCCTTGTTTCCTGTGACCGGCTGCTATATTCACGCAGCGGTCTGCTCCTGTTCTCCTGTGCTGAAGCAGAGGTTTCGTCCCTGCGTCCTTCAGCCTCCTGGATTCCTGCACAGAAGCGGAGGTTTCGTCCCTGCGTCCTTCAGCTTCTTGGATTCCTGCACTGCAGCGGTGGTTTCCCTGTCTTTCTATAGCTTCCTGGTTCCTGGGGCCTACTCTTTCCCTAATCTAGAGAGGCCGTGTCCTGGTTCCTGCGCTGTTACAGAGGATTCCCCAGGCCGCTCAGGACTCTTGCGCTGTAGCACTGGTTCACCCGTGCAGCTAAGCGGTGTGCTACGCTGGTCTGCTTACCATCTCCTGTGACCAGCACCATGGGCCATGGCCGTCGCTCGCGCAGAGCCCAACCCCGCGCTCCTAAGCTGAAGCGGGGTTCTCCTGACTACATGTTGCCAAACTCTTGCTTGAACAATGTTTATCCTGATATCTCCAGCCCTGACCCTGGCTTGTACAACGACGACGCTGTCTTCTCCTATCCTGATCCTGCGATGTACGACAACGAACTGCGCAATCCGGATCAGCCTGCGCGGTCTCAGGTCGGTGCTTTTACAACCCCACCTCAGCCTCGCGGTCCGACCTAGGTTTGTGGCGAGCACAATCGTGACAGTATGCTCGGCCCCACAAACTCGGACCCCGCTGAGGTGCGGGTTGGTAAGTTTTTTCCTAAAAATCTGTCCCGGTCTGTAGACCAGTCCCAGTTTGAGAATGATTATTTGTGCGATATAATACCCCTGATGGAAGATCCGTTTATGTCGGAGGGCTTAACTCCCTTGCAAAAGAAATGCCGTAATGATCTGGTTTGTAAGGCTTACTGCCTCAGAGACTTAAAACAGTATCTGGCCAGTGTAAACAGTGTTTTCTCCCCTGATTCCCTTTAACTGGGGATAAGGTGAGTCCTGTGGAACTGGTCAACGCCTGTAGTACACTCAATGCCCTGGCTTTATCATTGGACATTCCTTTAGTACTCCCGGACCCTTCCGTCATGGTGGCTCTCGCTCACGACACGCTGCATGTACTTTCCATGGTATTGGATGACTGCTTGTTAAAACAGGATCGCCCCCTGGCCGCTAACGCCGTCCTCTGGCGGTTTTCCTCTGCTGCCAGTCCTGTCGCTAAACCGGGGGACGTATCTCCGTCTCCGGGAGATGACCAAACTAACCCATTAGCAATATCTCCTAACGTAGTAACTGCCACAGTCCCTAGCTCTGATTGTGTGCCCGGGTTCCCTGACACTAATGATATGTCTACGTTAACCCCTGCCGATCAGTCCTGTGAGGTTCCCCTGGAGAGTACATATGTTTCACTAACTAACACTAAGGTTCTAGTATCAGAGAATAAGTCCCTTAGTTCCCCTATTTCTAGCTCTGAATCCCTCTCTTTAGGTCTTGAGGGTTTCCCAGCTTTAACCTCTGCTAGGCAGTCCGGTGCGCTTTCCCCGTCAGAGAAAGAATCCCTAAGTTCTGTCCCCAGGGTCATTTCTGTATTAACCCCTGAGGGGCAGCTCTCTGAGTCTTCTTTGATAATTCCCTGTTCTCTGCCAGCCATGGTTACGCCCCTAGCTCCAGAGGAGAGATTCCTGGTCTCTCCTAGTACAGAGAAAAGATTTCCTGTGTTTTACTCTCAGGCATTGTCTGCATTAACCCCTGTAAATTCTTGCTGCCTCCAAGTTAATGCCTTCGTTTTAGCCTCAGAGAATGAATCCACAAGTCAGACAGCAGAGGTTGCATTGAGGGATTCCCATAACCGTACGGAGTCCTTAGATATTCTTTGCTATAAATCCCCTGCTTCAGCTCAAGTTTCCGCAGTTTCGCCTAAGGAGACTTCGGCTAAAGTTTTGGTTCCTGATAAAAGTAGTCAGGAGTCAGGTTTTTCCCTAAGCTTGGTCGCAGAGTTCCTTCTCCCGGGTATTTCACTGAACCAGCCTGTCGCCCACATAGCGGTGATCCCTGCTTCAGCGCATAGTTCCCATATTAGGGAGTCTGCAGTAATTTCTGGTTTCCCAGACATTCCTTACCAAATACCTACTTCAGAGACCAGTACAGTTTTAATTAACCCCCGGGTACTGTCTGAGTTCTCCTCCTCTTTAAGCTTAGGGTTAAAAGCATACAGTAGTCTGTATGTCCCTCCTGGGGTTCATATTGTGTTCCCAGGAATGTTTGCTGACGCACGGTTTTCGCCCAAAAGTGACGCTTTTTCATATAGACAAGTAAGAAACCCACACACTGTTTCTCCTTTCTCTGAATTGTGTCTTACTGGTTTTGAAACTCTGAGAGGTAGTGTTTCTCCTTCAGATTCTGAATCTCTTCCTACGATGGTTATTCTGGCTGAGGGTTCCCCTGATTTCTCTCTCCAGGTTTATCCTCCAGAGATCAGCATATCTGGGGTCACTCCCTTTGTATTGTCTGAGACCATCATGCCTATTTTACAAGTCCTGGGGTTTAAATCTGAGCTATTTAGCTGTCCTGCATTTGCTGAAACTCTGTCCCTCAGTACTGTGTCTAAATTTGCCCCAGCAACTATTGGGTTACTCTGGGAAGAGATTAAAGCTCCTGTCTTAAAGGGTATTTTTTCTCACATGTCCAGCAAATCTAGAACCTCAGTAATTGTTTCTAAGTCACTTATCAATACATCTGATTTTTTCTCTAATCAAACCCAGACACCCTCACTATCGGTTAGGAGTCCTGTGATCAGAGATTTTGCACTAGAAAACACACCTATTCATGTTTTTGTCAGGTTAGGTACCCCTGTGGTTAGGGCCATTGCAGTTTAGGAATAGACTCCTTGTACTCCTAAGGTGCCTGTCATTAAGAGTTTTCATAGTTCATACTTGCTGCTTGTTGATTCTCAGATCCCTGTCACTGAGGTACAGACTTCAGCTTCTGATGTTAGCTTCCCTCCCGCCACTACCCTGGCTCTGCCTTTTTCTCAAGATACTGACATGAAAATCCCAAGGTCTATTCCTGATTCACTGACAATACTATCTTCCAATGAAGATTTCCCAGTATTGGAGAGCGCTACTGTTGGTTGCTTCTCTGCTCCTGCCAAACCATGGTTTTGTCCCTCAGAATTTTCGGTTGCCCCTGTTATTTCCTCTCAGTTGGAAATACTCTGTACGTATCCCAAGATTTCGGTCCCTATGCCTGGTTTACTGCTTGCCTTGTCACCTTCCATACCAATACCGGGAGATGCTTCCAACCAGCCTATACCCTTACTAACCATTACCTGGGAGCCTTCTAGAGGAAAAATTCCTCGCAAATTCCAACATGCAGTGGTCAGCCAAGACTTTTTCTGTTACAAAGTTCCTCCTGGTGTATTCGATCAACTATCAGGGCCGCTGATCCTAGATTCAGGTTCCTTTATTAAAGACTGGGCTTTCAGTGGGGGTTCTTCTACCGTTTCTGCTCTGGAACTCTCTGGTTCTTCACAGCCCTGGATTTCCAAGACATTTTGCGAGGCGAGCCATGTACCAAGGATGTTTCTTCCATCAATCTCATATCCTAGAACTGTACTCACCAAAGAACTGCTCGTTTACGGATGCCCTTTCTACCTAAAGAATTTTAGGAACAACTCAATGTCCCCAAGGCCCATGGATGGTCCTGTCTGGCCACAGTTCTCACCGGGGGGTGGGGGTACACTAAGGACTAATCATGAGTCTCTGGAGTACGACTCTAACCCCAATCCTAGACGGTTCAGCAACAATTCCCGGTCCTCCAACTCTATGAGTGCTCATGTTCGCCCGGAGGTCTCGCGTGAAGGGGGGGGTACTGTAAGGAATCCGCTCCACGGTTTACTGGTTGCCTTACCTTGCAGTCCTGGAGCACCTCTCCTGATGTTTGCTGCAGCCTGGATTCACTCACCAAAGCAATACACACTCCCTCTGGTATCTATTGCAGCTGTGCAGCCTATCACTGCAACCTAGACTTGCATTCACTCATTGGAGCAGTACCTTCACACCCCCCTCCGGGGATTGGCCCGCTGGCCTTTAAGTACTGTCTTCCCATAATGCTCCCTGCCGAGCATAGTCCTTACTGGATGTCACTTACTGTTCTGCCACAAGCCCTCGCTTGTTCCTGTCTCTCATGCTGAAGCGGAGTATTCTCCTTGTTGTCTGCAGCTCCAGGTTTCCTAAGGCCGGCTGCTATATTCATGCAGCGGTCTGCTCCAGTCTCCTGTGTTGTAGCTGAGTACTCTTCTTGTTGACTTCAGCTCCTTGTTTCCTGTGACCGGCTGCTATATTCACGCAGCGGTCTGCTCCTGTTCTCCTGTGCTGAAGCAGAGGTTTCGTCCCTGCGTCCTTCAGCCTCCTGGATTCCTGCACAGAAGCAGAGGTTTCGTCCCTGCGTCCTTCAGCTTCTTGGATTCCTGCACTGCAGCGGTGGTTTCCCTGTCTTTCTATAGCTTCCTGGTTCCTGGGGCCTACTCTTTCCCTAATCTAGAGAGGCCGTGTCCTGGTTCCTGCGCTGTTACAGAGGATTCCCCAGGCCGCTCAGGACTCTTGCGCTGTAGCACTGGTTCACCCGTGCAGCTAAGCGGTGTGCTACGCTGGTCTGCTTACCATCTCCTGTGACCAGCACCATGGGCCATGGCCGTCGCTCGCGCAGAGCCCAACCCCGCGCTCCTAAGCTGAAGCGGGGTTCTCCTGACTACATGTTGCCAAACTCTTGCTTGAACAATGTTTATCCTGATATCTCCAGCCCTGACCCTGGCTTGTACAACGACGACGCTGTCTTCTCCTATCCTGATCCTGCGATGTACGACAACGAACTGCGCAATCCGGATCAGCCTGCGCGGTCTCAGGTCGGTGCTTTTACAACCCCACCTCAGCCTCGCGGTCCGACCCAGGTTTGTGGCGAGCACAATCGTGACAATCCCACCTCCCCTTCTTTCACTCAACCCCCCTCTACTCCTCTCCTCCCCCATGTGTCATTCCCCCCTCCCCGCTTCTCTCACTCAATCCCCTTCCCCCCTCCTCTCTCACTCAATCCATCCTCCTCTCTCACTCAATCCCCCTCCCTTGTTCTCCACTCAGCCCCCCTGTGGCGTCTCTCCTGCCCCATCTCTCATTCCTCCCTTCCCCTCCTCTCTTACTCAATTCCCTCTGTTCTCTCCCACTCAATTACCCCTCCTCTCACTCCATGTCATTTCTCGCTCAACCCCTTCTCTCTCACTCTTCCCTCCCCCTCCTTTCCTCTCTCACTCAATCCCCGTAACCCCCTCCTTTCTCAATCTCCCCTCTTCTCACACAATCCTCCCTCACTCCCCTCTTCTCACTCAATCCCCCCTCCTCTCACTCAACCCTCCCTCTTTCCATCCCCTCTCACTTAATTCCTTTCCCCTTCCTCTCTCAGTCCCCCTCCCCTACTCTCACTTCTCCCTCCCCATCCTCTCTCACTCAATTCCCCTCCTCTCTCTTAATCCCCCATCTCCCCTCCTTTCTCACTAATTTCTGCCTCCCCTCACTCAATCCCCCCAATAAATTTACCATGGGGGAGGAGCCCTCCCCCAGTCCTGTGGCTGGGGCACCCCAGGCAGATGTGGAAGTTGGGCCTGACTTCCGGCGCCAAGGGGGATTAGTGTGAGATAGTGGGTCCCGCAGCTGAGAATAGCTGGGCCCCTGCGGCACACACAGGCCCCAGGAGCCAGACATGGAAGTTGGACCCAAGGGCTCACGACACTTGTCCCAGCTCTCCCCCCATCATCGGCGGTCCTGACAGCAGTTCCGTCTGCCCCTTCCTTTTTTTTTTTTTACATATACAGGAAACAGGAGGTCTCCCCGGAGCTGAACCACGTTAATTTCTGCTCTGGGTACCTCCTGCTTCCTGAGATACTTACGTTCCATCACTACTTCATGGAGGTTTAAATCCCCCGTGGGCCAACAGGAAGCCATGATGGACGATGTTTAGGCTTCCTATTGACCCAGGATATAAGAGATTAAAACTTCAATTTTGTTTCCCCTGGAGAGGACAGTACCAGCAGCACCTTACCCTGGTAAGTATTCCGTAGGAGCAGCGGGCATGCCGGACACAGACCGGTGGCCGTCGGGAACATTCATATGAGCGGCGCGATATGGAACATTAAAAAAAGGTGTTGGGTCGCGGCCAAATGTCAAGGTGCCCGGTGGTGAGTTCTGGTGGCGGAAGAGCGCCAGGGGCAGTTTCCAAACGTTCCATTCCGCTCTCTCGTCTGTCCCTCCTTAGACGCCAAATACATGATTTAGGTACTAACTGTAGACATGGAATACAAAGAAAAGAAGGATCCCCCTTAAACAAATTATCCCAAAGGAATGCAGAAGATAAGGAATGTATGGGAGATTGTTCACAGAAGATAAAGCAACGGCGCAGATGGTATGTACAAGAATAACATAAGAATGAAATAGAGATGATGCTTTTCTAAGTACACAGTATATACTAGATCTTTGGGAGAGATTCTTTGTCTAGATCAGGGTGCCTGTCCTCGTCAGACCGAGACAACACTGCACTATTTATCCTAATTGTGTACTGTTCTATTAAATAAAACAAAATCTACTTTGAGAAACATCTTCTTGGTAGACCCGGGGTGGGCAACTCCAGTCCTTAAGGGCCACCAACAGGTCAGGTTTTCAGGATATCCCTGCTTTGGCACAGGGGAATATCCTGAAAACCTGACCTGTTGGTGGCCCTTGAGGACTGGAATTGCCCACCCCTGTGTTACAGCCCTTCATTCAGGCCCCCCCAAATCAGCTAGGTTTAAGGTTGTTTCACTTTTTGGCGTCTTACAATCTGTACCAGAGGCAAGAAACAGTTTCTTACTGCTGACAGAGTAATAAATGAATGAAAGGGTTACTAAGATATTTGGAGAGCATCTAGGACCATATATCCATCAGCAGTGTGAAGGGGTAATATGTCCTACATGCTCTCCAAATATCTCAGTAACCCTTTCATCCATTTATTGATTGCCCTGTATGTTTATTTACCCTCTGCAATTAATTCTCCACATCTCCCTGTTATCTGGAGTTTTTTTTTTACATATGTGTTAAGCTCATACAATCTTTGTAAATCAGTATTGCTGACCTGAGGAAGGGAGAGAAAACTCTTGAAAGCTTGTCTTATAATACCTACAGTATTGTTAGTCCAAATAAAAATGTATCACCTAATACTGAAGTACTCATTTACTCTGCACTATCGCAACTGGACTAACATGGCTATTTCTAGTTAATTACTGTTGACACAAATACACTTTCCATGCTCCAAAGTTACCATAGAACATATTCCTGCAATACAGTATGTCTTTCCTCTATTTTAGGCATAGAACAAGTGACATTATCTGCAAAGAATGTCAAACAACACACTGGGGGTTCTATTTATCACAGTCTCTGGACTGCAAAACTGGAGAAAAAAACAGTCCCCATAGTTTGAATGAAAAGGAAACCCATAGAAAACATTAACAAAATGTCTTTAATAAATCTATTTGCTGTATATATGTTAAAAAAAAATTTATAGCACCAACAGGGTAAGCAGCACTTTGCAAAATTACAGTATAGGGAAAATACAGTAAAGAGCCAGCAATGGGACAGAGGAGCTTACAATCTATGCCCCCCCACCCCCACACCCCCAAACACAGTTTGGCTGCCAGGAGAATGTGGTACATTCACCCTTCTGTTATACAGAGTTTCAATGCAGAATTTCTTCTGTGTTTAATTCCGGAAACCAACACGGCTTAATTTCTGGCAAGCGGATGGAGTTTCATCTCGAGGCAAGAACAACAATCTCTCCCACTGACCTGAAACTGTGCCAATGCTAAGTAAGGAACTCAGCTGAACATGTTGTTCTGTAGTATTTGTCTTTTCAAAGGACTTATCACTCCTGTTATATAATGCCCACACCTGTTTGTGCAAATATGTGCAGTTGTGTATATAACTACAGTTTGCTGTTGTCAAGGATTTTACAAACTAGCCCAAACCTATCTTAATTAATACCCATTAAATTAGTGCAAATCAAGAACTCTTACATATACAACTGTAGCCACTAATACTCGTCTGAGATTTTCACAACTTTTGAAACTTTTTATTTCATACAGTATAGTGCTTTTCTCCTGATGGGACTCAAAGCGCTTCACAATTACAATATATTGCGCTGTACACAGCACTGTACATAGGATTTTTACAGTCACCGTCCCTGTCCAGCTGCGTTTACAAAACCTATGATTTTGGTGCCTGAGGCACAGGGAGATACGGTGACTTATACAAGGTCACAAGGAGCTGACACTGGGATTTGAACAAGATTTCAACCTCAGTGACGTTTTTATCAGAATCAGTGTCTTTACTCACTGAGCCAACATCTATGGCATGATTCTTTAGCTCATAGAAGGGCCACTGCTCTTTCAAGAGAATTACATATTTGAAATATTCTATAGTAACATTGTGAGTACCACTGATATTATCAAATAAATAATCCATATATCTTTAAAGCAGGAATATACTCAATGAACCAAAAGTTATTTAGAGTTGAACTGCAGTACTTACAACTCTGGGGATCCCCTTTTTGCAATGATTGTAACCGCACCATTTCCTAGAGAAGAACACCGTGTAGCCCTGGGGGTCAGTCTCAGTCCAGCAGCCAATAATAAATTAGAGATAACGTTGGGTATTTCTATTCGGTTCCTCTAAGGCCATCCTTGGGATTAGAAGAGTGAGTGTTCCTTTTCTGTTTAAAGCTGCAGACCAAGCAATATCCTACATGTGTTTTTTTTTTTAAAATAAATTAGTTATACACTATGATAAAATACTGCAGCACTTTCTTTTTAAAACAACTCTGAATGACATTTTGTATGTATTATAATGTAACATGCATTTTTTGTTTGTATAGCAACCATTTACTCACATACCCTTCCTCTTCCGAAACAAGCTCTGGCACACCTTTTTGAACCCTGCCCTCTCTCTAGCAGGGCACCAATTGTATCTTGTGACTGCCTGGTCACATGATCTTCCCCACATATCTTTGCATCTTGGTCCTCTTCTGCTGCACTGATTAAACCCCCGATCCGAATTTTCACCGATCGATCACAGGAGAATGGATCGATTGACAATTTAGCTAATTACTTATCATTGTGTGGATTGTACTGATGCACATATTAAAGGGGGGAAAACAATAAAAAAATGGCAGCTTGGACTGCTGCTTTAAGACATGGAAGAATCAGAATCCCATTATTGAAGCCGTAATTCCAAAATGCTTGTGCCACAGTAATTTTGCCAGTGAAACAATGAAAGAATCATGCAATCATCCCCTACAAGAAATAATATGCATATCTAAAATATACTTATTAGCTCTAAACATTCCCCAGACCTTCCATGTCAGCACAGAGTTAGCTTTAATCTGTGCTGCTCAGTAGTGATGACTAAAGGCATCTGGTGGATAGTAAGGAGCCCTCAACTGTAATTACTGCAGGAGCCCTGAGTAAGATTGGTGTAATGGTCTGAAATCTGTATGAACTCACGGGCATGTAGGATTTCATAGATTTCCCACCCCTTGGGGTGGGGAAATGTCAAAGCATCTAAAACTACTGGAAAATGGCACATTGGTGAGGGTAATGCAGGAGGGCAGAAATTCTGCTGTGCCAGATATGATGACGTTTATTTTTTTTATCTGCTCAGGCATACAAGTTGTCAACATTCAACTCTAAAAGCATACAGTTAATTAAGGCGCTTGGAACAGAGAACAAAATGCTGTGCATCCAGCCATATTAAGGTTTCCAGATGTATGTTTTTCATAATGATGATAAAAGGGTTGCCATGTACAAAGCAATAACCAGTCTGTGTTACTTGTTACTCTGGAATATTCAGGTTTTATTTTACAATGGAAAAAAATAAATAATTCTATTGGTCCTGGACTTTTGAATCTTTCTCACAATATTTCACTCCCACCCATTCTGTTGAATTGTGTCTAATTCACGCTCTGTCTGGTTGAGTTTTATAAAGTAAAGTGCAATGCATTGGTTATACTGATCTACATATACAGCAATGGTAGCCCGCACGTGTAAAAAGGTTAGGAATTTAGTTATTAGTTACTCTCCTGATTCAATAACATATGCAACTGCTGACATGTCTTCGTTATATCTACTCAACATGGGGTAGTATGTGGTGAGTCATTGTAGATGTATGAAATGTCCTTATGAGTAATGTCTCCACTACTTATTCTAGGGGTTCTCAACTCTAGCCCTCAAGTCCGCTCCCCCCTCCAACAGGTCACGTTTTCAGGATATCCCTGCTTCAGAACAGGTGGGCCAGTCTTCGACTAAGCCATTGATTGAGCCACCTGTGCTGAAGCAGGGATATCCTTAACACCTGACTTGTTGGAGGGTCTTGAGGACTGGAGTTGATAACCCCTGACTCATACAGTACCTGGCATGCTAGTTCATACGTATGTGCTTGTTGACATATTTTAAAACCTGGACAGACATTTTTTAAGTCTATAATGCAGTTGAAATTGTATTTGTACGTTGTCGATTACATGTTTTCACGGCAAATGTAGAATGGACACTCTCATTGCCAACCTCCAGTTTCCCGAATTGAACGAGTTAAGAAGACAATAGTTGCAAAATTGCACTGATAACCGGCTTTATTCCTGTGTTCTACGCAGGCACGGCTGCAAAATAAATAGTCCTGTAACCCCGCTTCAGCTCGAGTCATCTACCTCACATGCCCTCAAGAAATGTGCTTGCTGGGAAATCAGGCACTGCGGCAAAGTGTGCCAAAAACTGACGTATAACACACTGTCTTCATTTGCTTTATAAACTGGCGCCTACGTTTGCTGAGATCCACAGGACTTAGGGAATGCAGACAAAGTATTACTTCTCCCTTTTGCCTTTCAAATTTCTACCACTAGCCTGTGAAAGTGTCACACAATGTAATTCTAATACTTGTTATGTTTCTCCTCTTGTTATATTGGGGGATGCCGGCCTCATGGTTGCTGCTGTGTGCTGTTTAATCTCTGCAGACAGTACCACACAAATCAACAAGGCATTTGCTAATTAGGGGAATGTGCGTGTTTTGTGGGGCAGAGGTCTTATGCGCCATGCCTGAAAATAATCAGCATGAATTAATGATGCTATTATAAGTATCCCTCCAACACGACCAACTTTCCAGAGCTTCTTCTGGGAGAAAATATAATAAAAGAAGGAGACTGAAGCTGCAGAGCTGCAGTTCAATGCACATTTATTTAAGTAAAGAAATTTTTCTAAAAACGATTAGTATCATTCTCTTTTGACATCAAATAAAAATGAAATACGACTTGTGAGCACATTCACATGTCTCAGTCAGGTCTGCAGCCCTGCCTTTCCCCATTATCTCTTAGCATACAGTGCTTCCACTGCAGCCAGGGATTCTGGGAAATTACATGCAAATAATAATAATAATAATAGCATGTTCTTGTATAACGCTGATAGTTTTACGTAAATGAGGACACACTGTCACGGTGTCTTTTAACATACAACGGAATAGAGAATCTGTCAGAATGAAGCTTTTTTTCCGCACACCATTCTATGGTGGTTTCCTAAAACAGGCGCTTATTGCTGCCGGTTTCTAGATATTAGCATTTCTAAGATATCTAAGGGTACAGTTCACCCACGGCAATTGCTTTTTGCTCATGTAAATTCCCTGTGAGGATTCTTTTTAGGAAGTTTTATCTCCAGACTGAGGCTATACAATTTAAAAATGGGTTGCATGTTAAAGACAGCAACAGAATAACCACGTTAAAATAACATATAACCTTTTTTTTCCCTTAGCAAGCCAAGTACACTGGCAGCAAAAGGATTAAAGAAAACATAACACAAAGTCCCAATAAGGCCACCAATAAGCGTAAAGGTTGATTTTTGGGCAGTGTCGCGCCCTGGCATCCTATAACCCTAGTATCAACTAAAACGAAGGCCTTGATTATACCAAGTGCTGCAGGGCGGCAGCGCTATTCTGTGACTTAACCCAGCGCTGCCGCCGAGCAGCATCTTGATTATACCGAAGAGGGAGAGCAGAGGAGGCTTGGAGGCATGGTGGAGGCGTGGCCGTGAGCGGTTCGCCCTCATTGGCTGAACCACTCACGTGACACGGCCGTTGCCAGAAAAAAAACAAATTTCTCAATCTCTTCCCCAGCGGTATAAGCACTTCATTGAATGTAAGTTACTTGTTTTGGCGCTGCGTAACGCCACTACACGCGACGCTGCACGCATTTTTGTGAATAATCACGGCCTAAAGGATCTATGTATCGGCGCACAGGAACACTTGCTTTGATACATTGCACCATTTTGTGCTTCAAGGTCTATCATATGTATCATGCTTGCTGCTTCAGTTTGCTACTGTACATCTGGTGCTGATGTCTAAACAAGAAGGTAAACGCCACATCGGGCGGATGTTTTGTCACAGATTGAAGAGAGAAAATGTGATATATCTCACTATAATCTGCGTGTCATCTAACATCTTCCTAACTGCTCCCCAAGGATACGCCCCAAAAAACAGAAGCTGATGCAAAAAATTGGCACAAAGACATTAATACATTGATGCAAAGAGACGTGAGAATGATACTCTTTGCGCTCATTTGATACAACATTGCCTTTGTACTGAGACCCCTCATTTCCCTGCCTGTGATTTGGTGAGTGCCAACAGGAAGAGTTACTGCGGTCTTTTTACTCAGGTCTACCGGCTGTAAAACTGGTGCAAAACACAGATGGGGAAGCAAAAAGTAGTGTCTGAGGGGCATCAGTTCAAAAACGCAATACAGAAATACCTGCAGGAAACATATTTACTAAGACTAATGATGACCTTATGTGACATGTGTATGAAGGTAATGAACTGTGATACTACGCTCTGACCTCAAGAACTGCGCTAACTGGCACAGGCCACAATATGCCCAAGGTAAGGGAGGTTTGTATTAATTTAATGAGTGCATGTTTTGTTAGCATTAATATAGTTGTCTTAAAGTAGCAGTCCACCCCGTCTTCTCCCTGTCCATTTTTTTTTTACATGGATGAGAAGCTCACCTGAGCTGAAGCGTGGGGACCCATTGGTTCATGAGATATATACCAGAAAAGGTACTTCCGCAAATGTAAATCCCTGTGCCACGCGGACCAATAGGAAGCGACTTCTTATTAGCGCATAACGCAGGGGATTTGAACAGCAATGTTGTTTCCCCTGCAGGAGATGGCACCGTCACCACCTTACCACATATGTATCTTGGGAAGCAGGTGGTAGCTGAAATGAATGCGATTCAGGTCCGGAAACCCCCTTCTTCCCTTGCATGTGTAACGGGTTTTCTGGCCTGGCCTAGCGCACCCAATCTCACATTGGCCCCTGTGGTCTAACCAGTCCCCATTACATGGTCGTGTCTGGTGGTGCACCTGTTGGCAACAGGACTCCTGAGTCTCCCGCATGATGTTGTGTGGGGATTGCCAACCCAGACAGGCAGCTGAGGTAGTGTGTGCGAGTCCTACCTATATCCAGTGCAGCGCCTCCACCTCATCAGGATCTCTGCGTCCGCAGGAAGATGGTTCTGATGAGGAACTCCTCTGTGGTGCCTCCTCCTGTGCAAGAACTTCACACCCACACAGCAAGGATTTGTTGAACTTGAGCATCTTTATTGTAGTTGCGGTATGGGCTAGCTGCCCCTCGCAGTGATGGACTCAGCCGCACATCTCGGCGCGTGATCCCTTCAAAGGTACACCCTCCCAATGAAGTGGGACCCCCTCTCCCCTCAGGGAGATCACCCCTGTGCCAGGTCCCTGGACACAGTATGGCGTTAACAACTTGATGCTGATTTATCAGTATAGGGCCACTAGTTACAGCACTAGCGCCCTCTTTCCCCAGGTCTCAATGCAGACCTGCTCCTTACTCCAACACACTAACTTTTGAGCAGTGCTGTGCCTTATATCTCTCAGGAGGCGGGCACATCTCTGATGTCACTAATGGTGGACTCAGAGTATGTAGCCACTCCCATCCACACATAGGGCACCTCACCAGGGTGTGAGGGCAAACCTCCATGATTACTGCTGGCATTCCCATAACTTACCAGGCCTTACTGCCAGCAGAAGAGGAAACTGCAGTCCATTTTACAGCATGGCTACACATGTATCAAAAGAAATTGAGCCAGGGAGAACTGCTTCTTCAAATCATATTGGCAGGATATTGTCAGTAAGTATATCTTGACTCAATGTCACAGGAATAGATGCAACTCTTGGGAGCAGCTGGAATTATATGATAATATCACAGTAACAGACTAATGTTTATCTTCACACTATCTGGGTGCTATAATAAAATCCCAGTCACTAACTATGGGTGATTATACTTTTACAACATAAGATGTGAACCTAGTCATGCAATAGAAATTGTTGCAGATTTATTGACGCAAAACAGGTTATCGCAGGTTTTAACAGGTGAGTTTATTTTGCTAAGCAATGTGTATGACGTTAGTCTAGCACTGAACAACGAAAGAATATACGCAAAAAATAAAGCTTCACTTGTTCAAAACCAGTGCAAACAATTATATCAAATACAGCAACAAAATAAATCCAATTGAAGAGAATTGAATGAATTTACTTATTTATGAAATAATAGTAATATAAACCCCATACTGTTAAAAAACAGCCTAGCAAATCAGACCCTATTAACCAAGCTGTGAAACCATCTTCTTCTTGACCTGGAACATTTCAGATCTATTCATTTAAATGGGATCACAACATATTGAATAAGGACAAACAGAGTAGAAATCTGTTGGTATGCTTTGTATTTTCTGATCAGTATATCATAATTTTAAATTATTTGAATGAATTGAATAGAATTCCATAAAAGCAGTGTATACAAAGCACGATGAATTAATCAAATAATGGTACCAACTTAAATGTATTGAATGCACAATTTGTGTAAAATAACAGAATGTACTTAACAATATAGTCAGATTACATTATAGACTCTCTTTGCTTTAACTGCATAGGCACTGGAAAGGCGGCCCTCTAAGGCGGCGTCCAGAGCAGAACCCGCTAGCTTCCGTGCTTCCTCCTCCCGGCGTCGCGTTTCAAATACCAACTTGTTTGTATTGTGAAGCGCCGCTCTCCCAGTAGCGCATGTGCATTGGCATCCTAGTGTAGCTCGCGCCGTATCCAGCACTATGGACAAAGCCTTAGAGAGTCTCAGCAACATCTTCTCCCTCACTGCTCATCTCTGCCAAAGTGGCGTGTACAGGGTTAACTCCAGCAAAAGACAGGCACAGTTTCAAACACCTGAGGATTGTCATCTCTTCCCCCCTTTGCTTCATGGCAAGCAGCTTTTAGAAACATACAGACCTTCTTCCACCCCTGTACTTTATGTTTCTACTGCCCCTTCCTTTTAGATCATAAGCCCCATGGAGCATGACTTGAGTAGTTCTGTAGGTGTTAGAAATCACACCTGCAGACAAAGGTTTTCCTGTCCAGAGACCCAAAAGGCAGACTAGGAGACGCCAATCTTTTGGGAGTGGGCCTAACAAAATGGCCCGATTAGAATAATGCCCACCCCTGTGGGCAGGTATTACCTTGCTTCCCATGTGAGCTGCCAAGGGGTAATTGGGTGTAGGTAATTGGTAGCCAATACCTGACACCCAATGTTAAGGGATAGGGCTTAAATCCTATATAACTGATTGTAAGCTCTATGCCCAGTGTCTTCGTTTTGTATCCTGTATCGTGAATGAATTGCCAATCCAGATCCTGATTACTTCATTGCCCCAAACCCTAAGGAAGTGTTCATATTCTGTGTGTTATTTGTATATTTTGTGTGTTCACCTTCTTCAAGGAATAAACTTTCTTTATTATATCTAAGCCACATTCGATTCAACCCAGTGATATTTGGTGTTCTATTATAACCCTGCACAAGCTCCCGTGACATTCTCTCTCTCAGATTGAAAGGTGGCAGGAGCAGATGAGATAACATTAGTACAGACTGGTAACAACCTTAAGTGCATGTTTGCTACTGCAAGAAGCTTGACATAAAATGAGTGAGCTTGAATTAATAGCTAGAAGGGATTAATATGATATCATAGGCATTACTGAAACATGGTGGTATGACTGGGCAGCTCATTTAGTGGGGTTTTTCCCTTTTTTGGAGGGATGGAGGAAATAGAGGTGGTAGAGTATATTTATATCTTAAACATGATTTAAATCCTATTATAAGGGAAGATGTTTATGAAGGGATTGATGAAAATGTAGAGACTTTGTGGATAAAAATGAGCAGTGGAGGTAAAAGTTCAAAGAAAATGTTTGTAGGAATATGCTATAAACCACCAAATAAAAGTACCAAAGAAAAAGTTTGGGATAGGTATCCTCCCTAAGTTCCTACATGAGCTCTAGTACTGAGATTCTAGGTGAGTAGCGCGTTAGAAAAAAAAGTGTGTGTGCCGAGCACGCGCATTTTAATTGAAACGTCTTCGTCTTTTGTCACAGAAATTGTATTTGTGATGGTAATTGTTTTAATTAAAAATCAAAACACAATTTCAGTGACAAAACGCAAAAAAGTTTGACTTAGAACGTGCGTGCTCGGTACACATCCTGTTTTAGCTATTTGCACTTCTATATTTATACTAACTGTGAATTCCTCGTGTGTGTGTGTGTGTGTGTGTGTGTGTGTGTGTGTGTGTGTGTGTGTGTGTGTGTGTGTGTGTGTGTGTGTGTGTGTGTGCGCGTGTGAGTGCGCGTGTGAGTATGTGTGACTGCGTGTGTGTGTGACCTCGCTTTGTTTTTAAAAGGCTTTATTTTCCATTCATTTGAAAAAGTTTTCTTCAGGTCAGAGGACCCTACAGCACAATGTATAATAGCACATACCAGTAGCACATGCCAGCAGCAGTGTGTGTCAGTGTGTGTGTGTGTTAGTGGGTGTGTGACAGTGTCAGTGGGTGTGTCAGTGTGTCTGTGTGTGTCAGTGACAGTGTCAGTGTGTGAGCGTGTGTGTCAGTGTCAGTGTGTGTGTGTCAGTGTATGTGTGTTTTGGGGGGGGGGGGAGGAGGATCTCAAGAAGGCTCTCCAAGCTGTGGTCCGCAGAAGCCTGTGGATAGTCTGCGAGCCCCAAGCCAGCGCCCCCTCTCCCCACCCCCGGCATAGGTACAGAGAGGGGGTGTTCAGCAGAGAGAGAGTGTGAGTGTGTGTGTGTCCGTCCATCCAGCGGTACCTCCTCCTCGTGGAAGCTGGCAACACTGACGGCCTCTTCTGCCAAGAGTGATGTCACTTCCGTCAACACTAACTTCCGTCTCCAATCAAAATGAAAGTCGCTAAAGAAGTTTCACTTAAAAAATTGTCCCTTCAGAAAGCACCGTTGCGAAACATACGTTGGGAACGTAGTGACATCAGATTGTGGGCGTGCTTAATCAGCTGTAACATTTGCCTAAACAGAGCAGGGAGCTTGCTAATAGTGCTCCCGAGCACTTAGGCTTTGTCCCCGCTGGCGCTGAGTGCGCTCAATCTTGGAGAGCTCTCCAAGCATGAGCGCCGGGAGTCCTTTAACTTTTGGCAATCACTCGCGGGGGTGGGGGGGGGCTACGCTGCAGGGGAAGCTGAGCGCGCTAGGAAGTTTCACAAATTTGTTGATCTGAGCGCCGGTGAGCGTGTGTCCGCGATACTCGCGCATCGCGTGAGCGGAGACTTGCATATATATATATATATATGTCACCGCGCCAAGCGCCGCCCGCTCAGCGAGCTCAGCGCAAGCGGGGAAGCAGCCTTACAGTATTTGAAGCACCGCAATAAGCAATTAAGGGGTTCAGCTCCTTCCTCATGTAAATATTATACAAGTTCTCTTGCAGTGTCCGCTTATATAGCAGATCACACGTAGTCGGCAGGATCCTTGTGAAGGGACACCGGAACAATCCTGGACCCGTCTCTATCCACGGACGACCGTCCCCTGACCGGACTGATTGAGGCCTGATCAACCTCTAAGGACAAGGTAAGATATATTCAGAATATATTTTTACCGAACTCCTGTCAGTCTGTTCAGGTTGGCGATCTCTTGGTTGACGGTAACAGTATTGTTAATCTATACAAGACCATAGAGTCCGGTGGTTCCCGCCAAGGATTTATATAGTTTGTAAGGTCTTGAGACTGCCAGATGTGTGGTTTATGTTCATATGTCATAAGGGTTACGGAATAACTATAAAATAAGGGGAAGAGTCTAGGATATATATTGATAGATAATAGGAGGATCGTCCATACAGGTGACGGTCCGGGGACTGCCTGCGCGCCTCCCCGTCTAGGTCGATTTATCACTAAGACTCAAGAATCCCGAGTGTGTAAGGATATAAATTGATAGATAATAGGAGGATCGTCCATACAGGTGACGGTCCGGGGACTGCCTGCGCGCCTCCCCGTCTAGGTCGATTTATCGCTGAAGCTCAATAGTCCAGGTACCGCCGGTAATTGGCGCACGTGTCCGAGGTTGTTTTTAAAATAGACAATGTTCTCGCAGTTTTTAAAGAAGGATTTGCCTTCTGGTGCCCGGGATTCCGTAACTCTTGTGACAGAACGGGAGGGAAAGAAGTATACCAAGAAATGTAAATTGTTGTTCAAACTGTTAGATTTACCCCCTATGGGAAGATTGCAACCGAAGTTGTTAAGAACGAATATGCAAAAGTTGAAGAAAAAAAAAAAAAAAAAAGGTGCAGTTTTAACATTTAAGCACAGGCAAGTAAGACAGGGAAAGGAGTCTTAGCCTGCCACCGAGAGAGAGAACAGAACGGAAAAGAATGCCAGCCCTGGTAATATTTCTTTGAAAACTTTATTCGTGCTGGCCACACGAAAGGGTCTTTTAAAACCAGAAAATATTATTTTTTCCTTCTGTTCTAATAGCAACTAGAAAGAGGGGTCTTTTTCTATGGGAGGGAGAAGTTCAGGGAGCGCAGTCTTATGTGTTTTTTTGAATCCCACATGGAAATGTACCTTACGTTAGTATGAGTCAAAATAATTCTGTTAAGGGACAGAAGGGTACCGCTGCAGTTATTTTATCATTGCCAGGACAGAAGTTAATATAAGAACAAGTGAAAAATAAAGCAAGTACGCTGTTTAAAGTATGTAGTATTACTGCAGCAGAAGGCAGGTTACAGCCAGAAGAGTGGCGAAAGATATTGAAAGAAAAGAGAGGAATTTTGAATGATAGCAACCTGCTGAAGATAGCAGAAGCCTGGTTTAATGTTACCAAGGCTGTCCAGAGAAAAATAGACCGAGCAGGAGATAGAAAAGGGAGGCTAAGATTGTTTTAATTGTGGTGTGACTGATTTATCTATGTGTGGCTATTGAGCTTCAAAAGGAAGGTTTCACTGAAATAGAATGTGGAGGGAAAGATAAGAAAAGTTACTGTTATATGAAAGTACCCGAAAGTGACAAAACTACACCTTCTACCCCTAAAGTTGACTCTCCCCCTCCATATCCTCAAAATAGTCCATGTCCCGTGGAATCACCATATTGGGTATGTCCCATATGCAAATCACAGAACCCAGTATGCAGGGATAATTGTTACTCCTGTGGAGCTCACCGCCCCCGTGAGCCTGCTAGTCAGGAGAAAGACGAGAAAATAAAATTATGCCCCCTTGTCACAAGATAGCATAAATTTGTAGTGAATGAAGTCAGTGAAACTATGAAAGTTAAAACAGAAAGCATTAAAAAGAACTGAGTGTAGGGAAATAGCATGAGCGTGTGGCGTTATTTGTGTGTTAAGATGTTATATGAACCTCAGCTATATAAAAGCCTGTTGGTTAATTTTTGAAAGGTCATAAAAAATGTAGTTCTTAGGGCTCTGGATAAAGCTCCATGTATTTAAACTTTAAGCAAAAGTTCCAAGCTAATAATTATTATTTTTCAGGAAGAAGCTGTGGTGTACCTTTATCTTATCTTTTCAGGGTCAATTGGCGAAATGCCCAGAAACAAGATGGCTCTTTGCCCGGAAACAAGTCTTATAGAATTATTTTTTCTTTAGTCAGATGAATATGCAGTGTCTTTAAAATGATAAAGCTGACCGTGTGCTCAGCACTGTGCTAAGAGATTATATAAAGCAAGACATTAGTGTGAAGTCTTATACAAAATCATTTGTCTATTAACTGAATATGTGATGTATGTTATAACGAATTAACCATTTATTTTTCCCAAAGGTATCCGTAAGCAGTGGTTATTGTAAAAATTGCTGTGTAATCTAGAATGGGTTTGCCAGAAAGGGGTGAATTTGGGAGTCACCTCTCATTTGTGGGTGTGTCTTGTGTATAGGGTTAAATACAGGGGATACATAGTTGCAAAAGCAGTTACATAAGTGAATAAGGTATGCATTATATACAAGGCATTTCAATTTTTTAACAGAATCGTTACAGTGGAGTGTTCGGGGTAAAAGCCAAATAGGGATTGGCTAGGGAAATTTGTAGGGGTAAAATTGCTTAAATTGGGAGGGAATATTTTTCCATAACAGTAGATAGTATTGGGAAAAGGGATATTGGCCTGTAGTTTGAGACAGTGTTTTTTGTCCCCACTTTTGAAGATTGGGACAAACTCTGGTAGTTTCCCAGGTCTTAGGGATATGGCCTGCAGACAGGATAGAATTAATTATGGAAACAAGTGGGTTAGCAAGGGATGAGGCCCTAAAGTTTCAGGAACTTAGATGGTATCAAAGTCAGGTTCACATTGGCTACTTAGTTTTAATTTGAGGAACATTAATAGGGAATACCTCTGTCTATATGTGGATGCTAAGACAGGAGTAAACACATTGATACAAGAATTTAATCCTAGGTATAAATTATCTCCCTATGAGACACATATGGGATGACTTATGACTATCAGCAGTCCAAAGGAATGAATTAAGGACCATGTTATTGGTAATAAAACAATAAGTTGTATGCAACTAATATATTTTTTTGAGTCTCTCTAGGCATAAGGTATGATAAAAGTGCACCTACACGGGACGGAGTTAAAGGTCAAGTAGTTCCTAAACAAGCATGCTCTTCATCCCAGATGAAAAGGCCTAAAGTAATCACCAATACAGCAATTAAAGCGGCAGAGTCATTTTCCTGGACCCAAAGTACAGTAAAGCTCGTTCCAGCTCCACCAAACGTTCCAGCGCCACCAAAGACCAAAGTCACCTAAAGCACAGCCGCATCAAGTTAACGTCTTGCCGAGTCAAAACTCTAACCGTTAACCAACGAGGAAAATAAGACACCAGGCTAAGGCCAGGTTTTATCAGAACATTTCATTTTTTCAGAGACTCAATATTTTTATTCTTTAGAGTGTGTTAAGTTAGAAATTTAAGGTGTATGTAGAATTGAGCCTTGATGGGAGGATTGGTTTCCTGGAAGCGTGGCTTGTGAAAGCTCTTGTATGTGTTTTGGCAGTACTCATCACTCTCTATGTATGTGTCATGTGCAGCAAAACTTTGATCCAGAAGTGTGTTGCACCTCCACCGAAAGGCGTGTGTCAGCCACAAGGAAAGGATCATAAGTCAGCCATGTTGACCCATCGCAGACATCGTCTGTTCTGATATTCTGAGTGATTGATGTATACAATGCGTGCAGGGTGAGGATCATGCATTAGCTTCCACAGATACCAAACCCCCTCAATTCTCAGTAATAGAATGTTGTGATGATTATGAAAATCCAAGAACAGGTTCAGATTAGGCTTATGGCCTTACAAAACAGAATTGCTTTAGACTATGTTTTAGCTTCAAAAGGAGGGTTATGTGTTTGATTAAAGACAATGTTGTGTTTTTATTTCAGATCAGTGTAGCAATGTGCAGCATGAACTAGATTAAATACAAGAGATTCAAAAGAGGTTTACAAAGGGAAATGACAGATTATCACCCTTGGGGTTAGCTGAATGGCTTAGATCACTTGGAGCAAATTTTTTTTTGAATGTTTTGATGTGTTTGGGAGTGTTACTTGTTGTCATATATGTGGGTGTCCCGTGTTGCAAAGGTATGATCCACAGGTGTGCGACCCCCTCCCCCATTCGGATGCCACTCTTTACAGATGCCAGAAAACAGCAGTCCCGTGAAGAAAGAAGATGTCGACCACAGTTATTCAATTCATCAAAAGATATATTGGCCGCAGCGCCTTACGAGACTATGACAGTGAAGGGCACGCACCCTTGTCCTCTGAGTTATCCCTGGACTATCATCATGAACTTTATTCTCAAAAGCTATGTTTTAAGAATAAAAAGGAGGGAGTGACAAAGTGAGAATATGACGTAAGGGAGGGGGGTCTGACATAACAGCACTGGGATCTAAGCAACCATTTTGAGTCAGCATCCATCTTAGGTGCCTGATATTGTCTATTGTCTGTATGAAAGTTGGAATGAATGTTAGTTTAAAATACATTTTTTCTTCTGAAGTTCCAATTGATATTGAGCGATTCAGCTAAGCCAAAAACCTTGAGAACAAGAGCAATGTGCCAATGTTATGAAAATATGCCATTACAAAAACAAGAGAACATAAGAACAGTCCATTATAGTACTCTGGAGTGACGGGTGACCAATCAAGTTCCCAGACCCTAGTTTGTTTGTTTGAGGTCAGGGAACCCTCTTGTGTATACTGTAGGTCTTCGAGTTTAGCGAGCCAGAAGTTGTCGGGGATGGGACAAGCCCATGAACAGCCGACCAACACCCTCAGGTAGGGACTCTAGCACAAGAAACAGAAATTAGGGACAGACCCCTTCCTATACAAAATGTCCTTTTAGTGTCTAGGGGGGAATGTGAAGGTAATAAAGTATTATAAGAAACTATTCGTCCATTTTGTATGCATTCCGCCATATTGAATCTGCTTTAACTGCAAGGCTTGGAAATAACGCAGTATGTTTTTATATAAGCTAATAAGTCTCTCTCTCTCTCTCTGAGGTGAATCGAAACTCAACCAGGAGCCTTTTTCTGCTGACTCTCGGTTTCCTGTGAATTCAGCTGGTTTACAGAGAAACGAAACTAAAGTCTATGGTTTACAGAGAAACGAAACTGAAACGTATTGTCTGCCTATATATATTCTGTAATACATATACTCGGCACGTCAGTCTGAGCTGCGGAGCCTGAGGGAACTGATACATGACTCTGTGTGTGTCATTTATTGGGATCCGGGGTGCACCCAGGCTTGTGTTATACTAATTTGGCAATCCACATCTGAGCAGAGACCCTGACTTGAGAAGGGAACCTCAACAGTGGCAATATCATTTTTTGCCTCTCCAGCAACAACTATTACAGTGGGGGTTATCAGCTGAGACGCGGGGAAAACACCAACAGCAGGGAGCTCGCAAATAACGCTACTGGTGATTTCTAAGCATTGAAATGTTGGATCATAGTGTCTAACTACAAACTTAGTTCCTTACAGTCCGACTAATCAAGTGTTACTATTAAATAAGCACTCTCCAAGTTTCCGCTCGTACAGCGGTGTGTGTGATCACTAATAGTGGGTTATTATTCAGCACTGATCTGGCTCGGTTACTCGGCAGTCCAAAAGCAGTTACAGTGACGTCAGATAGGAGGCGTCTCCTATACACTGTAGAAAGAGTTTGCGCCGAGTTATGCGAAACTCTTTATGGGAGTCTGGGAGGACGATAAAGGGTGCATTAAAGTCTGATATAAATTATCGCAATGTTTTTGCCGAGTTGCTCTCACGGCATGCAGAAAGGCCCGAAAACCAGTGAGAGCAACATTTCCAAACATGGCGAGTTGCCGGCGGCGATAGGACCCGCCCTCCAATAAGGGCTCACCCGGTGACCTGTATCTGCTGCAGAGAGAGATCCCCCTCTCTCTCCGAAAAAATCACTGGAAATAAAAATATTTTTACATTTACATTTTATTACTGTGTATTGTAGCAGGGGGTCTCCTGAGCTGAACCGCATTGGTTGAGATACAGGCCCCGTTATGGGGTATCTCCTATGCATGGAGATGTCCCGATCACGTGACACGGGACATTTACATGGCGGAGATACCGGAACCCTATAACGAGGCCTGTATCTCGGGAAGTAGGGGGTCCCCGGACCTGAAACCAACGCGGTTCAGCTATGGAGACCCCCTTGCTCATCTACACTAGTAATAAAATGTAAATTTAAAAATATTTAGTAAGCACCAATACACTACCAACCCCTGTGCCCCCTATAAAACCATTATTTATTATTTGACACACACGATTTGACACACACGATTATTACCCCAGGCCGGCGGGGGTCCCCGGTGGTCCAGACTGGTGTCTGAAGGCCCCACAGTGCACCCCAGGGGTGTCTGGGGGCCTCCGGGTGGTCTCCGCTAGGCTCCGTGGGCCTCCAGGTGGTACCCGCGGGTGTCTGTGGGCCCCAATGGGGTCCACGGGTGGTTCCCGCGGGTGTCTGGGAGTCCCCGGGTCATTCTCACGGGTGTCTGGGGGTCCTCGGGTGGTTCCCACACGGGTCTGGGTGCCCTTGGGTGGTTCCCACGGGTGTATGGAGCCTTCAGGTGGTCCCTGTGGGTCCGCGGGGCCCCCACAGCTGTAGGGCCCCCGATTCTTCCCCGCAGGTGTTCCGTGGGTCCTCAGGTGGTACCCGTGCACGTCTGGGGGTCCTCGGGTGGCCCCATGGGCATCTGGGGGTCTTCGGGTGGTTCCCACAGGGGTCTGGAGGCCCTTGGGTGGTTCCCACGGGTGTCTGGGGCCCTCGGGTGGCCCTGCAGTTCTGTGGGGGCCCCCACAGCTGTGGGACCCCCGGTTCTTCCCCGCAGGTGTCCCCCGTGGGTCCTCAGGTAGTACCCATGGGCGTCCGGGGGTCCTTGGGTGGTCCCCGTGGGTCCCCGCAGGCCTGAGGTACCAATCCTGTATGTAAAAAATAAAACATGGCCCACATTTAAATCAACCCCCCCCCTCACCCCCACCACATACAGTACAGTAATGGGCAAAATAACTATTATCCAGATATGGATAATAGATTATTTGACCATTATTAATCACAACATTAGCCGAAGCATAAATAAAGTAAATAAAACCGTTCTACTTACCCCTGGCAATGTGAAGGGCATCCTCGTCAGCTTACTGCAGAGTTCTGCAGTAAACCACCAGATGCGGTGGCGGAGTAGCAGACTAAGTGCAGAGAGAGCGGCTTCACTGTGACTACTTGAGCTAATCTATATGTGAGTTCATGTATGCTTTTTAATAATAAATTTGTGTTACGTTTTTACCATACACACTCTGTATCCTTCCTTCGACGGGGACTCCCCCTCTCCCCCCTCCTGTGACGCGAGGGCTAGTGAATGTGAGCAGGGTTGAGCAACCCTACTGTGATGATTTGGAGGTGTGCAGAAAGAGACTGTAAAGATACCATTTGATGAGTGATACTCACACTTGGGCGTGTGAGTAGTTATTTATTATATGCCATCTGTTTCCCCCCACGCCATCAGTGTGTTGGTGGAAATCCTATACACCATACAGTGTATGGGCTTTCAGTATTATATGTCATTACAATAGAAGTGTAAGTGCGCTCACCCTGTATTCTCAGCGTCAGGAGTGTAGATAGGTCGAGGTAGCCGGTCGGGGTTGGAAAGGTAGGGATGGTCAGAAATACTTGCAGAGGTCGGGGTTAGAGGTGTGGATCATCTTGGTACTTTGCCGAGGTCGGGGTTGGAGAGGTGCGGATCATCGTTGGTAGCCGGTGTCAGGAGTTTAAAAGAGCGGAGTCCAGAAGAATAGCCGAGGTCAGAAACAAAGGAACTAGGAACCGGAGTACAAAACTGTGGAGGCAAGGGTAGCAGTGAACACTTCGCACCTACAGATGCAGCGGCCGTTATTCGAACATTTCATGCGTTGTATACCTCGGAATACCCATTTCATGGTGCGTGATTTCTTCCAATCTTACCGCGTGTTGACTCGTTTTCATCGAGTGCAGAAAATGGCATTTTAGTGTTTTGGTTTTTAAACACCTGCAAATTGACATAGTAGCACAGTACTGTACATTACTATTTATTCATTTCGGCCACAGATACACGAAGAATTGCCCCCAAAGAAATCATAATCCATGAAATTCAAACAAATCAACCGCGGTAAACAGATGCGCGAATGCCGCGTGGAATACAGCAGAGCACACGAAAACAGCTCCATGAAATATTCGAATAACGGCCGCTGCATCTGTAGGAAGGTTTATGTTCAGCCGATTTGCCAGTGGGCTGGTTGAGCATATATAGGACAGAGGGACCAATGAGGTAACAGGCTGGTGGAGGCGCGTCAGAGTGAGTATGATAGTAGGATATGGTGCAGGAGACAGGTGTGGGGAGGATCCCAGAGGTGGAGAGATGACGCGGCTTGTGCGCGCGCTGACGGCACACTGCGTGTGCGTGCTGTGCACAGATGATGTTGCTGCATGGGTGGAGTCTGGAGTCGGGACCGGAGATGGTAGTATTAACCTCCTCGCGGGATGTGTGCATGCGCCTAGCATGGCGGCTGGTCCCAGGAGAAGGAAGAGAAGCGTCATGGCTGACGGCAGGAACGGGGGACACGATCACGTAGTGGGGTAAACGACGAGTGCGCCAAGCGCGTTGCAGATCACGGATCCTGACAACGGCCAGGTAAGTTGAAACATTGGGTACAGTGGATAAAAGGGCTGGTGAGTTCAGATTCAAATAGAGCATCATTAACATTACCAAACATCAACGTACGGATCACACCCTTTGGCTGCCCTCCTGCAGTGCCCCAAAGGCGGACAGCTTTTGGCGCAGCCAATGTAGACTGAAGGGGTTCAGATTGAAAGCAGCAGTGGTTTCAAAGTCTTTTGTCCTCCTGGGTTAAAAATATTCCATTGGACGGGTTTGATAAAACACAGATGTTAACTCTTAGCACGCTGGTTCTGTGCAGAGAGGAGCAACTCTTAGGGAACCCTTTGAGGCGCCCGCTTTTGGGTGACATGTGCCTCTGCCTGCGACAACATGAGGGACTGGTGAGTTGGGCATATGGTCATATTCCCCCTTTGTGTCCTCGCTACCATCCCCGAGGGGTTCCTCGTAGGCCCCCACACCTCATCTTCCTCTTTAGGTACAATGACAACACCATCTTCCTGGTTTATAGGGACCTGCATGAACACGTTCTGTGTCTGTAGATTATCCAATAATGTATGTGTGTCATGATGGAGGGGGTTTGGCCCGGGATTAAAGGGGTTACACCGCATTTGCCCACCCCCTACTCTCACTTGGGAAGCAAGGGGTTAACTGGACAAGGGTCCAGTAATGTGTTTTACCTTACTTCAGTATCCAACTGTTTATTCCCCTGTATAAAATGTAATGTCTCATCCTGGTGTTTGCACTCACACACACTCTGGGGTTGATGCGGGAGGGAAGGGGTTATTGTTAAAATAGTGATTATAGCCCTTTGTGTAATTTTCCCGCCTTTTCAGGCTCCATTTTGCAGCCTTCCATAAGTCGCCATTGAGACTCCATGCATTCTAATGGCAGAAGTAGCGGTTTTGGACCTGTTTTCCAGCGACGACCAGCAGGTGGCGTCCGAGAGGAGGAGCGGCGGTTTCCCATTGTAAGTCAATGGGCTCATTGACTTCAATGGAGATTCCTCGACGCCGGCCTCGAGGAACAGGTTGGCAGCCATCCAAACCGCAGACCGCAAAAGCGGATACAATGTCTTTTAAAAGAGTTTAATCACTACGGTCAAGTTCAACGACAATTGGCGTGGGAATCTTGGTTCTAGGGCACCTGGGAATAAAATTCTTTTTGCCCCTAGCCCCTAGGGACCCCCACACACGACCCCCACCAGGTCCAGGAATGAGGGACCCCTGTAAAGGGTCAAGCGGAGAAGGAGGGTCGCACCATTGAATCTAATGGCGACGTGCGCCATGCATTGTCTATGGCGGCGCCGGCCATTGATTCCAATGGGGAAAAGCCGCGTGGCGTAAAAACGACTAAGTGTAAAATACTGAAAAATGTAAGTCCATATCTCCGGTTCTGGAATGACCAGAGGGATGGGATTTGGGTGGCATGTAGTCAAGGTTCCGGCTTTAATGCATGCCCCTTCCCAGCCCTCTCAGACTAACCAGATGTGTGGATGAATGTAAAGATTTGTGGATTTTCTCATAGACTTCAATGGCGGCGGTTTCTCCATTGAAAGTCTATGGCGGGAAACTCCATTGACTACAACGGCGGAGTTGCTCCATTGAAACCCATGGCGACGGAGCCCGTTGTTTTCAATGGGGATTTAGTGAAAAGCTGAGATTTCTTTTTAGCGGAGATTTTTATAATAAATATGAAACGGTTTATGTGGTATTTGTATAACTCCGGTTCCGAAGGTCGCAGCGGGCTGAGACTTGGACCCTATAGTGTACCACTTCCGGCATTAAGGTCTGGAAAGTTTGGACCCGCTGGACCTACCAGAACCGGGTATTTTAATATGTGTAGGTATTAAAGTGTATATGGGATTTTGGATCTGCTCTGAAAAATGCAGACTCCATCTGCTATGCTAAATAGGGCAGGAAGGGCATCCTGAGGAATTAGCATAGCCCGGTGATCAAAAGTTAACTGTCCTGATTATTTATACTAAGGGCAGGAACAAAGGGACTGAGTGTTTTTAAGTGTCGGTCTTCACACTTACAAGGGAAGCCAAAATCTCCTTCAAAGATATTTTTCTAGCCAGCTCGGCGCCTTGGTTGTAAGAGAGGGGGTTGAAATGGTATTTAAACCAGAGTCAGCCCTTACTCAAATGTCTTCATGATCTTCATGTATTGCTGTGATGTCAACATCTAAACCTGAATTATGGAAGGAATGGCCCATCCTGTATCCTGATGGCTTTTCTTGTCCTAACCTTTAAGTAAGTGTCTATATTTTGTCTGTTATTTGTATGATCTGCTGTGTTCACCTTTTTCAAGGAATAAATTATATTTTATTATATCTAAGCCTCGTTCAATTCAACCCAGTTACATTTTTGGTGTATTATTATAGCCTGTTACAAAGTTACCGTCACAATGTGCACCAGCAGCATCCATGTAACGTGAAGTCATCATGTTACCGAGAGACACTGGCAGTGCTGGTACTCTTGTATACAGACAATGTATGACATGGGGGGCTGTAGAGACTTGTACAGTATGCCCATTGGGCTCAGAAGAATAAAAAGCTGCACTGCTGTAGGTGATGGCGAGGCAAATCTGAAGGGTCAAATGGCCTCAGCATTGGAGAGGTCCAGGAGTGTTGTTGTTTGTTCCCAGCATCCCTCGGTGGAGAAGGGGCCTCAACATGCCTCGGGTGGAGAAGGGGCCCCAACATGCCTCGTGTGGAGAGGCCTCAGGTTGAGAGGCCTCAGGGTGACTGGCCTGGAAGTCTGTTTTGAAGCGGCCCAACAATCAGTTGAGGCCCATCGAACAGTGGAGCTAGCGGCAGCTTGGCTGGTGCCAGTCGTCTAGGTGGAGGTAAGCGAAACAAATAGGGAGGGGAAACAAGTAGTGTAGGTTAACATGGGGGGAGGTAATTATATGGTGGTTTGGGCAGCGGGGCTTAGATTGGGTCAAAACACCCCCAATGCCCCTCCGAGAGTAGAAGGAGGCAGGCCCAAAATATGATCATCCTTCATGTGGGGGGAACAATCAGGTCCTAATGAAGTTAAAGGAGTTAATTGTATTGTATTGTATGTCTTTATTTATATAGCGCCATTAATGTACATAGCGCTTCACAGTAGTAATACATGGGGTAATCAAATAAATAACAGATAATATAAATAACAGATCATGGGAATAAGTGCTTTAGACATAAAAGTAACATTTCGGAAGAGGAGTCCCTGCCCCGAGGAGCTTACAGTCTAATTGGTAGGTAGAACGTACAGAGACAGTAGGAGGGAGTTCTGGTAAGTGCGTCTGCAGGGGGCCAAGCTTTATGTATCGTGTTCAGAATATCCACAGTGCTATTCATATGCTTCTTTAAGCAAGTGTGTCTTAAGGTGGGTCTTAATGAATGCAATCCGTTGGGATGTTGCCCAGTTAATGGTAGCAGTCCCAGGGGCATTGTTTGTGTGGTCCGAGACTGTGCCTTGGTTTGTTGAAAGGGGGCTCGGGACAGGAAGGCTGTGGATAGATGTAGATGCAGGAGGAAACTTGATAGAGGGGTGGTATAATTTGTTAGGTTATTGGGGACATGGCAGTATGGACAAGGATTTGGAAGGGGAATTGACAGGGTTATCGCGAGGATGGGTTTCACCTCTCAGTGGTATCCTTGGATATCTTCAGCATGGGGTAGCAAGATGTCTTGGAGAGGGCGGTGTCACGGTAGAACAGAACTTTTAACACCAAAATACCCGGATCCTTTGTTTGAGCAAAACAAGAGATAAAATAAATTGTGATTTATTTTCAGAATGAACACATACAGCCTGGTTTACAATTACAAGAAAATACACTTACTGGAATGGGGTAAAACGAAATATCTTGTTCCCAAAACGAAATGTTGCAAAACAAAAATTTCGAGTTGCTCACGAAAAGAGCCAGAAATAGTCCTTGGTCAGCAGCGCAACTTACCACTGCTGTTTACTCCGCAAGAGCTGCTTCTTTCGTTCTGTTCCCGTAGTACTGGATCTTGGTACCTTAGTTCTTATGAACTCTTGAAACTTAGCTGAATCTTTGTTACGATGTTACCAACCTCTTACAGCATGATGAGTCTTAGGTGAATCTGTTACAGCATGACTCTTAGGTGAATCTGTTACAGCATGACGCCTTTCTTCCTGATGGGCTGCACAGGTTCTTATAGGGTTAACATTCCTATACATAACTAGTGCAGACTATCTCTCCCTGGGAATATTTCTGACCACCTATCACGGAGTAGCCAATACTTTGCAAACCTGTCAGAGGAGGCTTCTCATTCTGCTCTGGGCACGTGCGAACTCTGCCCCTTTGCCGCTTAGCATATGAGACCCTGCCCCTCTTACCTGGTGCCGCTCAGTCTGGGCAGGGTGACATCTTGCCAGGATGGCTTATTGAAGTTCTCTTCCTCTACCACGCAAGCTAACAACTGGTTTAACACTTCCATATCCTGGATGCCTTTGAAGCTTAGAGGGCGGAGTAGCCTCTCTGTCTCCCGTGCAAATTAATTTTTACCCATACGGAACATTACTTGAACTTAAAAACATATAACTCTCGCCACCTTATACCTGGTGGGAGAT
The DNA here is from genome assembly GCF_040206685.1 of Ascaphus truei. Lineage (NCBI taxonomy): Eukaryota > Metazoa > Chordata > Amphibia > Anura > Ascaphidae > Ascaphus > Ascaphus truei. Next base: position 236,259,904 of record NC_134485.1, on the reverse strand, counting down.
ACACTGAACCCCAACCTGGGTCCTGGAGTTTGTGGGCATATACCGGGGTACCGTGAATATGATTCATTCCCCTGCCCGGTCTTACTATTCTGGTCTGAACTGAAGCAGGGAGATTTGGCGGTGAACTGCAAATTGCTTTCTAGGGAGGATTTTATACGGTGGTCTATGTTCCTCATGTCCTGAGTACATGTTTTGGCGTAACCCGCAACACTGGCCCCCTTCTACCCAAACACACGCTGACAACATTTTACCGTAAAATCAGCCCTGACTCTCACGTCCTGCACATCTCTGCTGGTTGGCACTTCTGGAACAGTAAAAATACACAAACATCTTTATTACAAATGCAGATACATGCCATGATTGGGTTGAAGAGCTGGCACACAATTCCCCCATATGGCTCAGGGGCACCCAGCCGGGCATAATACCTTTATTATTAGCCTGGGTACCCCTTCACCGTCACAGGCGGTGCTGCATTTTGTGGTGATGATGCAAGTTTGAGAGGTTAAATAGCCTCTGTGTTGAAGGTTGGGAACAGGTCAGTTCTGCCCAGGTGGTGAAATGGGGAAATGTTTTAGGGGTCCAACAGGAGGCCGCATTGGGTCAGGGACAAGTGCAGTGGTCCTTAGGGTATGACCTGAATTTGGACCCCAGGTATTGCGAAACATGAGGGCCCACTGGGTCATGTTGCGGTGGTGGGCATGGCATCATGGTTCAACTGGTGTGGCTACTTTGACCAGGTCCAGGAACATAATGATTTGATCAAATAAAAGCCTGTGGCTATTAGTACCCAACTAAGGTGTCTGTATTTATTTGGGTGTGTGAGGAGCGGAATGGTAGAAGTTGAAGGTTCAAGGGTTCTGCTTCGCAGCAAGGCAAATAAGACAAAATGTACAAAAATGAGAACGTTCTGGTTTCAACAAAGATAAATAGTTTCAGCATGAGGCCTCAAATATGATATACAATCTACAGGCTAAACGTATAACACAGCTATGATCAATTGGTGTTACTTACCCAAGAGAGTCAGAAAACCACAGGATACATTTACTAAGGCAATTTTGGAACAAAACTGTTGCAAAAAAGTTGGATTTTCTTCTTGCTTTTTTTGTGCCACCGTTTAAAGGAAATATTGCTGTGTGCATCAGATTTTAGCTTGAGGCCGTGAATAAGAGGATTAACCCAACACACATATTATAATGGGATGAATCACATTTTCTGTCTTTGTGTGCCAATGTTCCCTTTTCTTTACAATTGTGTAATCATTTCATCTTACAATAAATTCCAGATGTAAGCAGCATACTTTTTTTTTAATTATGAGCAAAAATGTCAGCGCAGGAATTCAATAGTGTATGCTTTGCACTGTGCATAGTTTGTGCATCACCCCCCACTTGAGTCATACATTATAATTTCTATATTAGCACTCCTACTATTGGTACACCCACAGAATATTATATTTTTGGTTATCTAAATATCATACAATGCTTAGTAGAAGACATCTAACTTGGAATTTCAGTAAAAAAATACTTATCAGTACCGTATTCTTATCTTGAGGTGGCAAAAAGCATCTTTTAAAAATTGCTTTTGTATATCAGAAGAGATTACACGAACGCTTAGAAAGTGTTGGGTTAATCCTTTTTTTTGCAGTGTCTTGTATTTGATGTAAAGTACGAGACGTTTGTCAATCCGAATTTTGTACATCTCTATATAAAGTGTGTCTGGTATTTCTAAAGCCACCCTGAAACTCTATGTACACCGTTTAAAATAAATAAATAATTAGCTAGAGATATTGGCACATATTTATTAAGACACCTTCCAGCCCATTCATGCACCATAGTCCATCTTCTTGTGCCTGGGATAGCACCACTTTGTAAAAATGGCTTATTGTTCCTTGGCAGTTATTCCAATGTTCTAAGACACTATTGATCCACAATCCCACTGGATTCATGTGTTCTTACACTGTCCACAATTATATTGTGTCAGCACATCACACTTACAGAACACTTGCTACCCTCAGGTGAGTTCTGAACAGGTGCTTCTTAGAACAAGACTAATTCTACACATCGTATTTAAACATCATCAGCTACTACACAAATAAAAGTTCATGTTTTCATTTAAATTGGGAGGGGGAGAAGATAAAACAGTGCACTGAAAATGGAAAGTACTTCAATTTCTTATATTTCTCTCAAAACACTGAGGACCACTAAACCACACAAAGCCACTTAACATAACCTTAACTGCAGTTAACAGAACATTAATGCCGTACTCAGTAAAGAAAGTAATGTGATGTTAATTTATGTTAACATCACATTAAAAGCATTGCATTGAAAAGAGTGGACACTAAGGAAAGCTGTATGTAAGTTACATACAAATGAGCCACTAGCATATGAATACGCAACTCACAAAGCTTTGTTAATGTTAATGCCCAAAAATAATGTTACGTTATTAAAGTCATATCTAAACCTGATGTTACTCCTATCCATACACTCAAATCGGCAAAATTCATACTTAGGCATAGGTATGACTTGAATAACGTTCTGTAGTGTCATTTCCCTCTCTTCTTTCATTGTTTGGCTGGGAGTACCACCAAGACTTAAGTAAGGTCACGTTATTTGAAAAAATGTAGTATTATCCTGAAATAACATGACGTTATGCTGAGGCATCGTACAGAGGTTTTTTTTCATATCATTTGTACGCCGCAAAACTCAGGGCAAATAGTATCCATACTGGACAGGTTACTTGATTTTGCATTTAGAAGCTTGACTCTGTTCATACAGACTCCATAGTACCTGAACCAGGGCTATTGCTACTATCTACACCAATTTGGGTGTGCCTGGGCTTACCCCCACAGAGGGCTTTGTGGTTGCATGAGTTCACTTATTTTTTAAGAGAATAGGATTAAGGGTGAAGGAAGTACCTGTGGTCATACAGATTGTAGGGAATGGGCTAGAAGAAGGGGTTTATCCCTGAAACGTTGCCCCCCTCCATTGTCTTTATTCCGTCCACCTCCCACCCTTTTTTTTCCTCCTTTCCCTCCCAGTCCCCCCTCCCTCATCTGTTTTCCCTTCCTTCCCCTATCCCTTGTCCTCCTATTCTCTTTTTCTCACAGGTGTCATTTTGCAATTGTTCCCCACTTTTTTTTTACAATTACTGTTCATCTGTATCTGTATGTTTATTTTGCTGACATATCTGCACATTAAATTTCCTATTTTTTTCTTACCTCTATACTATCTCATTAAGTACTGGGAACTATTCTTTTTGTTAGTATCCATTCCTGATTTCGGTAAACATCACATTATTGTGCCGTGACTTTTTGGAGTTTAGTGAGTTTGGGACTTGGCATTTATCAAGGCAATTTAAGAGCAAACTGGCATAAGAAGATGAATGTATGAAAAAAAGGTGCTTTTCTTCAATAGGTGAATCTTCATTTTTAATACAGGGTAGAGGCAGGGGGTATTCGGAGCTAAACCCAGTTAATTTCAGCTCTGGGGACCCCGTGCTTCCAGAGATACTTACCTCCGAAAAGGCTGCCGGTATCCCTCTGCAGTTTTCAGCTTCCTCGTCACATTGGTCAATAGGAAGCTGCACCGGGTGACATCACGGCTTCCTATTGGCCCACAAGGTTCGGGCGCTTTGAAAAGCAGTCATGTGGTGAACCCTGGAGCAGCTTCTGGCACTCCATAAAGAGGTAAGTATCTGGAAGCAGGGACTGCCCAGAGCTGAAATTAAAGGGGGTCAGCTCTGGAGATCCCTGCTTCAATTCTGCATTAAAAAAACGAAGAAGAAAAAAAAAAACTCTTGCCTTGCCTCTTTAACCAGGGGACACATACTATAATGGGATGTAACCAATTTTGCATCTGTGTTACTTCATTTTCCCCTTCTCTCTGCAGCAAACATATCGGCCAGGTGAGAGGTAGTGTAACCTGCCGGGTTAAAAATCTGCGGTAGATGCAAGACACTTGAACAAGCTTGTTGCTGCGCTTATACAGTAGTCCTTGCTACAGCGACGGCGTACTGTCATCCGTCGCAGCAGCAATTTTTGATTGTAGTGTTAAAGACAAGAGACAGCGACCGGGAGGCGTGGTGGGGGCATAGCCGTGAGCGGTTTGCCCTCATTGGCTGAACCGCTCACGTGGCCGCTGACGTCACGCTGCGGTCGCTGAAAAATCCATTTTCATTGACTTCCGAAAAATACATTTTCATCGACCCAGCGATTGCGACCAAGCTGTCGCTCCGTTGTGCCTACTACAGGCGCAGGCGACGGATTCAATATACTTGTTTTGATGCAACGATGCGTCGCGGTCGCCGGGACTATAAGCGCGGCCTAAGATGCAAACAAAATCAAGAAATGGACCATTGCGCCAAATCAGACTTTTTTTTTGGGGGGGGGAGGCGTTTTTGCATCTCTGTTAAGAGATGGGGCCTTTCTCCCAATAGTACTGATAGAGTTAAAGGAATAATTTTGTTCCAGTGAAAAGGCGTTGATTGCTCATGCCTTCAAAAGATTTCAACAAAGTAATTTTGAAAAAAAATAACTGCAATTTGATTTTAAATCACAGCCTTGATATAATTACAGTATATGCAATTGCTTTTAATATTTACTAACTGGTAAGTACTCCTATTATGACTAAGAACATATAATTGAGCACTGGCAACATAATGCCTATTTCCTGACAGCTTTATGTATATGTGTTAAATGTAACTACATGGGTGGAATGATCTTGTTTCATGCTGATAGTCTTACTTTCACAAAGAATCAGTGAGAATGTTTGCAATGACAGCAACAAGTATTGTTTGCGGTTGTTACATGCAGAAACAACTGAGTAGCTCTCCTAGAGGCTTTCTTATAAAATATGACCCGTAAAGCATATTTTACATGAAAATTTCTTTAAAAGCATTTTACAGCTATGTTGTCTAACAGTTAATCAGGAAGAAGAATACACGTCTTATTCTTCATCAAATTTATTGTGCCAGTGAAACCAATGTTTCGGCAAGACAAAGCCCTCGCCTTGAAAAAGGCAGATTTGCCGAAACGTTGGTTTCACTGGCACAATAAATTTGATGAAAAATAAGACTGTGTGCCTGCATTCTTCTTCCTGACTACTTACCTTGGGAACCTTGGATCGCCCTGAAGCAGGAGCACTGGCAGCTAAGTAGCTCATCTCTATACCAGTTGATTGAGTGTGTGTACTACCCTCCTTTGCTGCCTAACAGTTAATCCCTTCCTCACATGGTGCAGTAATACAGTAATACCATTACCATATGACAATGCTCCTTTTTTATACCTTTCGAGTTTCAGAGGGTCCCACAATGCATTGCAAAGCACTCTGGCCCTCAGTAGGTTAGATTGGAATGAGAGGAGTATATGGGAAGGTGCATAATAAATAGAGATGGGTGAATGTGTTAAAAATCGACCTGCAAATTATTTCCAGATGTTTAAACAATATTCAATTTGCTGACAAAAATTTGAATGCAAAGATTTGAGCTAATGTATGGAATTCCACTGGCGGCCACCATTCGCACCTTCGATTCAACCGAACAGTCGATTCACCCGAAGTTCCAAACCATGAAAAATGGAGTTTGAGGAAGAGAGAGAGACATTGCAAAGAGATATATATATATATATATATATATATATATATATATATATATATATATATATATATATGTATATATGTATATATGTATATATGTATATATGTATATATATATATATATATATATATATATATATATATATATATATAGAACTTCGGGTGAATCGAATGTTTGGTTGAATCGAAAGTGCGAATGGTGGCCGCCAGTGGAATTCCATACATTAGCTCAAATCTTTGCATTCAAATTTTTGTCAGCAAATTGAATATTGTTTAAACATCTGGAAATAATTTGCAGGTCGATTTTTAACACATTCACCCATCTCTATTTATTATGCACCTTCCCATATATATATATATAACACTCCCCCTGCAAACACACATTTAAACAACACATGGTGAAACACGTGTGCACAAAAAATAGGCACCCCTGAGATACCTGGGAAATATGCTACGAGGAACCATTAGTGTATATAATTAGCTGTGTGTGTGTGCATGTCAGTGTGTGTGGCGTGAGGCTAGTGGGAAGCTGCTGAGAAGCGGTGAGACGGGACAGAAAAAAAAATACATTTTTTTCTGCATCGGATTGATGCCGGGAGTCTCCGGGGCCGATACCCATTAATATCAGCACCAGAGACCCCCGGCATGAATCTGATGCAATAAAAATGCGTTTACAGGCAACTTAGCCTTAAACTGAGCGGCTAACCGCTAAGGCAATGAAGGGGTTAAGCCTACCCGCTACCCACCCACCAAGGGCCAATTACAACTTTCACCCACCCCTGCTACCCACAATAAATATTAAAAACACAACAACACTAATACTCACCTCCTGTACCCCCACATGATTGATACCAGAGGCCATGGGTGTCCGGGGGGCCTCAGGTGGTACCCACGGGTATCTGGGGGCCCTTGGGTGGTCCCCACAGGTGTCCTGGGGTCCTCGGGTGGTCCTCGTGGGTGTCTGGGGATGCTCAGGAGGTCCCCACTGGTGTCTGGTGGCCCTCGGGTGGTCCCCGCATTTGTTTTGAATTTGGATGGTTTAGTTGTTATTACATTTTAGGATTGGTTAGCGTTTTCAATTAATTATTTGTTTTGTTGGTTACTGGTTTCTAATTCATACATTTTTACATTAACAAGTGTTTAAAATTAAATAATTGCTTAGTTGGTTAGTGCTTTTATTTCTTGAATTGATTGATTGGCTAGTGCTTTTATTTATTTATTCGGTTGGCTAGTGTTTTTATTTATTTATTTATTAAATTGGTTGGCTAGTGCTTTTATTTATTTAATTGGTTGGCTAGTGCTTTTATTTATTTAATTGGTTGGCTTGTGCTTTTATTTATTTAATTGGTTGGCTTGTGCTTTTATTTCTTGAATTGTGGTGTTTAGGTGCTTTTGTATATCTTTTATTATTGTGTATTTTTGGCCTTCATGCTTTTTTATTAGGGTGACCATTGTCTGCTATATTGGCTTATCATGCCCATATCATATGGGTATAATTTACCACTATGCCAATCAATGGGTAGAGGGTGGGTATAGTGGTCATGGGTTGGGTGGTTAGGCCTCCCGGGTGGGTTAACCCCTTAATTATTATAGCGGTTATTAACCGCTAAGGTGATTAAGGGGTTGGGGCCATTTAATTTTTTCTTGTGTTCTTTCTGACAACGGAGGACATGGACCTGGAGTATGCTGATGAGGACGCTCTTCATGATGGCAGGGGTAAGTTGAACGTTTTATTTGCTTTATTTATGCTGGCTGGCTAATGTTTGATTTTATAATGGGAAAATGCACTATTATCCATATGTGGATAATAATAATTTTGCCCATTACTGTACTGTATGTGTTTGGGGGGGAGTTGTTGGGGGTAGAGGAGGTGGGAATGGTTGTTGTGTTTATTTTTGTTTCGTAGGGGTAGAGGGATTGGGTGAAGGGAGTAGTAGCCCCAAGGATGGATGTTTAGGCCTACCGGGGGGTAACGGGACTGGGTAACCCCTTCATTACCATAGCGGTAGTGAATGGGGTTAACTCCTCCCGCATCTTCCAGGCAGGCCTAATCACCCAACCTGGACTACTACCCCGTTCATCCACCTCCTCTGCTCCAAGAAACAGGCCTCTGAGGTTTAACCCCTTAATTGACAATTAAGCTATTTTAATATACAATTTAATACTAGTGTAGATTAGCAGGGGGTCTCCGGAGCAGAACCGCATTGATTTGAGGACTGAGGACCCCCTGCTTCTCAAAATCCCAATCCCGTTATGGGGTGCCGGCTGCATTTAAAAATCCTGCGTCACGTGACCGTGGGAATAAAATGCATAGGAGATACTGGCACCCCGTATGGGGTCGGGATCTTGGGAAGCAGGGGGTCTCCGGACCTCAAATCAACGCTGTTCTGCTCCGGAGACCCCCTGCTCATTTTATATTAAAAAAGCTTCATTACCGTAGCGGCTAGCTAGCGACTCTTCGTCGCTTGGCGTCTCCTGCTGACGTCACTACAGAGTTTTTTCCTGCTACGGTGTCCGCGCTGTGCCACAAGCCCTACGTGTTTCAAGGCTACAAATTGCGGGTCTCTTCATCAGGGTAATAGGGGGTAACATACCGATCGATGAAGAGTCAGAGGAGTCAGGATCGTGAGGCCAGCCTGTGAGACCGAGACCCAGTACCAGCCAACGAGCGGTGATTCAAGCGCCAGTGATACTTCCACACTAAGGCTTATGTCCTAGTCACTTGTTGTGAGTAGAATTGATATTTTTACAATTGGCGGACGTGTCAAGAATATCAATTAAGGATTTTTGTTTTTATGTTGTTGTACTTTATGTGCACATACATTCCTATGTACAAGTGTACATTTTTTACATGTAGATTGTGACCAACAATCTTTTTTTCTATATGGAAAATTACATTTTATACTTTTACTGATATCCCTGATACATATCAGTCAATTGGCTCTATCTTAGGATAATGCACTATGGTGGTGTGTATTGTCTTTATGTCTCCAATTTCTTGAGGTAAAAGTTCTCCATTTGACTCCTGAAGATCTGGAATTGTCCATATTGCATAGATCTACATCCTATACAAGAATATTTGTGTTTCTACATAGTCCAAGCACCAGAAATGTCTGATCCATTATGGGTTGCTTAATTGGATGCACTCCGATCAAGGGAGAGACTTCGAGAGCAAGTTGTTAAAGGAACTTCTAAACATGCTCAACATTGAGATGTCCCGCACAACTCCATACGACCCTGAAGGAGACGTCCTGCCAGAAAGGCTCAACAAAACCCTACTAGACATGCTAAGCACTCTGAAGGGCTCCGAAAAGGCCAGTTGGAGCAGGCATGTCGAACCACTAGTGCATGCATAGAATTGCACCAGACATGAATCCACCGGGTACACACCCTATTTCATGATGTTCAGTAGAGAGGCGCGCCTACCTGTGGACATTCAGCTCCAAGTGTCCACTGACGGAGTACCGAACATGACACATTACAAGTATGTAAGACGGCTCCAGGATAACCTCCATAGAGCATATCAGCTGTCCGAGAAAGCCACCGCCAGGCTGAACGAAAATAACAGGCGGAAATATGACGATAAGGTCCGCCATCGGGAACTTCGGCCCGGAGACGCATTTCTCCTGTGAAATGTAGGAATCCCAGGGAAACACAAGTTAGCTGAACGCTGGCGAGAAGCTCCCTCCGAAGTAGAGTCCCAGATGTCGGGCCTACCTGTATACCGAATCCGAGATGCAGAAGGGTCTGACATTGAAATTACCTGCTACCTATTCCTCAAGTGGGGGAAGACAAACCTGAACCATCTCCAGTAGTACCAACAAGTAACCGAGAGGAGTCCAGTGAAACTCTGGATAAAGTAACAAAAGATCCTTTGGAAGGAACCTCCGCCAATTCAAATGGAGACTGGTGGGCACCAGACCGCGTGCGCCAGTTCTGAGGGAGCCGGCAGAGAGGATAGACATGTCCAGGGAGCTACTAAGCCCCTGGACTAGGCCAGGACTCTGCCCCAAGGCCCCAGTTAGGCCTCGATCCCTCCAAACAGTTGAGTGTTGCAGGGAAGGCCCAAGGTAGGGACCCTCCCCTTAGCATTGCAGCTACAGTTAACGTGCCGTCGGACAGACAGCCACGTGGTGCCCTGCGGCCTGGGACCAGGCCCAGGGTACTATAGACATTAAGGGGGGCACTCCTGCTGGAGCTCCCCCACGAGGCAGACCGCCACCTGTTGTTACACTTGTGCTCCTACACACAAGCCGAGGGAAAAGAGAGGGACCCGATAGCGAGGTGGGGAATCCGCAGGAGAGACGAATGAGAGTGAGTTGCCGCGCAGCTGGGGATCGGCGCACGTAGTCACGTGAGCACGCCGCACGCACGAGAATGCGCAACGCGTCCGGAGCCAAGCTCAGGGACACGACTAGCCCAGCTGCATGTGTGCGCATGCTCTGGAAGCAGAGCGGGAATGCGTGCGTTCTCAGGCACCAACGCGGGGGAAAGCCAACTCTTCAGCACCTCCTTAAAGGCATAGTGCCAGTAACAGAAGAGTGCAGCAAATACTAAGTTCAAACTAAGATTTGTTTAGTTGAATACTTTGGCCAAGGTATTGTAAGTCTGCTACCACGTCAAGGTAAACCCTATCAGCAGGTCCTACACTACCCGACGGTAAACTAACCTCAGTGGTAGAATGAGTGACTGTCCCAGTCTTCCGGAATCCAAAGGAGATGAGTACAGGTCCCAGAGGAAGTTCAGGCAGGAACAGCATAGAGTACTGGGGTAGTACTTTGCAGGGTCCTGGGCAGGTAGCCACTGACTGCTTTTAAAAGGAAGCAGCAGCTGTTAGCAATGAGAAAGTCAGAGAGAGGCTTACTTCCTGTCAGGAGGAAGAGGGCAGGATTTGCCAGGAAGCAAGATGGCATCATTTGCGTCAGAATCCTTAAAGACACAGGATCTTGACTCGCAGCTAGAGGGCGGTGATCAGAAGAAAACAGGTAAGGAAGGAACACACCACAGGGGGCGTGTTCCGCGCATCGTAACACCTGTAAGGCGAGAGGGGACATTGAAGATCCCATGTCGCGGGATCACCCTGGGGCTCTGTTAACCCCGGATCTCCACCATACCCTGGTCATAGAAAGGAAGGTACCCACCGTGCACCCCCACAACACAAGGGGGGTAGCGCTACCTCACATTTTGGGTGGGTCTGCTCTGCGGACATCGGGTTACAGGTGCCCAGGGCACCCCCTGAACTGTTGGGGACAGTGGGTTATCACATTGCGTTGTTGCATTGGTGTGATATACAGTATATGTACTGTTGTTGTTATTGTATTGTTATAGTGTGTTACAATAAATACAAGTGTGTATTACTCTTTACAGTATTGGTTCCTATGAGGGATTATCCCGCTCACGCTGGAATCCTTCATAGGTGGAGGCACTGTACTCGAGGAAGAAAGAGCTCACCCCAGCCTCGCAGAGGCGGAGTCTTAGGCCTCCTGTGAGCAAGCAGGTACTGTATTCAGCACACGTAGTTCCTTTAGTTATAGGGAAAGAGGGCTACATAACAAAATGTGTACATTGGTCCAAGAAATGCTACATCAGTGGTTCTCCTAAGAAAAAGACGGCCACACCAGGTTTTAGGGATACCCAATCCATTAACAAACACAGATGAATTCACCTAACCTACATATGAGTAAGATTCTGTTTTTATCACTAGCTCAGGACCTTGAGGATAGGATTGAAAAGCACTTAATCACAACCTGCAATAAAATCTAATTTCATCCACCACAACTCTGTTCTACATGTTACAGATATAAAAATATGCAGCGGTTGTATGAACGTAAATCATTCCAATACAGAACAGTTTTGCCCCGTTTGCCAATGGGCACTATTCATCTGCTTGAAATCCTGTCTCAACTAGTGAAGCAGAACAGCAAGGGAACATGATGAATCATGTTATTACATCTATCCATGTGGTGCCAAACAAATGTAAAATACGCATTCCAGCTTTTGTACATTGCCTAAATGTTTTACCATTAATGATATGTTAATGATGCAATACTCGTGTGAGCTCCTCCATCCTTGCAAATGAATACACTGCAATATCAATTTATCTTTGTTAAAAGTGTCACACATAGAGAAGGGGCCAAAGACAAGGCAATGACACGCATTATTCAAGAAACAAATTTCAATTGGGGCACTGGATGCTCATCGCAGCTGTACAGAAATGAAAATACACTGTTTATGGCAAAAATTTGGAGGTTGCTCAAAGTACTACTTAAAGTTATAAGAACAAGATGTACAACAGTCTAAGTGAGCTACACATAAAATTATCTCACCTGAAAATTCTTACAAAAAGTAGTAAAGAAATCCACAGAACAAATGTACCAAAGAAAAATGCAAAAAATAAAAAAATGTTCAGTTTTAAGCGGTGAAAATATTTTTCATTGCTAAATCTAGTGGTGATTTTTGCAGCTGGATAACTTTAATAAATACCATACAGCAAATAAAAATAACCACTCTTGAGCATATTCGCGTCTCACATAGCAATCCTACTTTCCCCCATTATCTCTTAGCATATACACTGCTTCCACTACAGCCAGGGATTCTGGGAAATGACATGCAAATGGAGTACCTTTTCCTTCTTGTCCATTTTAACATGGAACCCTATAATTTTAACATAATCAATATATCATGTAAGGAGACAGTGATGTGATTTGTTAAGCTGAAAGTAAACATGTGTGTAGACATTTAGTATTGTTTTCAATGTTCAATTCCACATCCCCAAATATGTAATGTACACCAGTTTATTTTTTGTAAATAACTGCCACATTTCTAAAAGTTAATTTCTCATGTATTTGGTTTAGTTTTAGCACAATACCTCCTCTGAAGAAAAACAAAACCCTTTTAATTATGTTTATTACGTTTATTTGCCTGGATGTATGCCCTTGTTTACCATCACTGTATACTCTTTTCATTATACAGTATATGGTATTTTAAGATATGGTTACCTGAAAAAGGAAAATTATGGTTGGGGGCCTGGAATCTTGGTACATAAGATTCCTATGCTTGTAATTAAGCTGAAGATAATATAGAAATACACAATCATGCGTTTAAAAATTGTATAAAGGGGGAACTTCTAGTAACATTGTAGCATACTAAATCAAACCAATGTTTGATTAATAAGTGGTATCTTTCAAATGCTAATTTTGTAGTTAGTAGTACCAGCGTACTAGGTTTTTACATGCTGAGTATACCTTGACCACTACTCTGTCTAAGCCAGTGGTGACCAACTCCAGTCCTCAGGGGTCACCAACAGGCCAGGTATTAGGGATATCCCTGGTTCAGCACAGGTGGCTCAATCAGTGGCTCACACATTCTGACTGAGCCACTGATTAAGCCACGTGCTGAAGTCGGATATGAGGACTGTAGTTGGCCAGACCTTGTCTAAGCATCTTTACTGGCAGATGCACATATTTTAACAAAGCAATATCTAATTCAATGCTTTCTTTGTTACTCCAGTAAGATGTTGTTTGCATCCTCTAAATTATTTTTCTCAGTTCACAATGAAACAGTGTCTCAGGTGTGCCATAATTTGATGTGGTAAAAGTTTGGCGAGCCACTCCCTGAGTACACTGAACAGCACATATGCAGTTATTAGAACTTGAGGGCACAGGTGTGGTCAGTGTTTTAGATTGTACTGTATGCTGAGGATAGAACAGGAGCAGAGGTGCCACCTCACCCAACAGGCTTTTACTTTTTAATGCCTTGCAGCTCTTCACTCCATGAGACACCTGTGGATCCCTGCGCATTCTGGACAGCTCACTATGTGCAAGAGGCCGGGTGTTCCCTAGGATTCTATGTTCCGAAAAGCATACCCTGTACTTTGCCAAGTTACAGTTAGTATTTCAGTTCCAGAGTGGACAGCAGCACCGGATGATACTATACGTTGCAGACCGTACTTGCAAAACGATGAGGTTAACACACTGGGCTGTGAACCAAAAGTTCCAGTGTCAAGACCCACTCAGTGTGACCTAAGGCAAGTCACTTTATGACCACATGCCTGACATGCCAACACAGCGTTTGCAAGCTCATTAGTTTGAAATCTCTGCCTACAAGGCACGGCTTCTAAAAATTTTTTATATAGGAGCCTGCAAAGCAATGTGTTGCAGACACTCCTGGCTGCAAAGTGGTTTATTAAAATACTCTGAAAGTATTATGTAAAATAAAAATACCATGTTAACGTTTGCGTTGCAAAACGCAAGATTCAATTTCTCCCTCAACAAAATGTATCTCTTATAGCTCATAGATGAATGAAAGAGCAACGTTCACAAAATGTTCCACTTTTTATAGTAATATCAAAGCAGCAACCCCACCAAAATGACAAACTGATTTTATTACAGGAACCAGAACGGGAGGTGCCTGGATCTAAAAAATATTGTAGTTAAGCTTCGGAGGACACGCCCCCTCTCCTCCCCCATCCAATAGAAAGCCATAGCATATACTCCTGCTTCCTATTTGCTGGCCATTTTAATTTCCCTCCAGGGAGCAGAAACACCTGTTAGTATCTCAGGAACCGGAGGCTCTCGCGGTTTAGCTCCAGAGGAGCTATCAAATCTGACCATGCGGGATTGCTTCTTTAAATACAGTATATGAATATATCATTTGATACAGGGTTTTATGTATTTCCTTTTAATAAGCTAAATTTATTACAGCTTCCCAGCTGCAAAAGCGGTGCAAAAACTGCACCAGAAAATAAATCCAATTTAAAAGTAGTTGATAACGCTGGAGCAATTATTTGGTTAAGCCCCAGTTTAGGAGCTGGGAGGCTTTGCTAAGTAACTCCTGCAGGGGCTATGTTCGTACTAATCACTTAATTTTTTTGGAGGGGGGAAGATTTTTTTTTATATTACCTGAAACAACCCGCGGTGCCCTGGTTCCCATTTTATATATATATATATATATATATATATATATATATATATATATATATATATATATATAAAAACCAACATCACAGCTTGCACTCAATGTACTGGTTCATATAGACAGGTGCTAGTCTCAAATAATAGAAAAACAACATTACCATTCTCTCGTCCGGTAAAGAAAGACTGCACTCGGTTCAGTAATCATGAAAAACTGTATTGGGCATCTGAATAAAAAAGATAAGTCACCCAATCCGACGTTTCGGTCCTGGAATAGGCACCCCCTTGAGAAAGGTCCTATTCCAGGACCGAAACGTCGGATTGGGTGACTTATCTTTTTTATTCAGATGCCCAATACAGTTTTTCATGATTACTGAACCGAGTGCAGTCTTTCTTTACCGGACGAGAGAATGGTAATGTTGTGTTTATATATATATATATATATATATATATATATATATAGACACTGCTTTTAAGTATACCTTTTGCTTGCTTCATTCATTGTAACATCGCCGGAAGAAGAGATCAGTGTATCTCGAAAGCTCGCACAAATAAAAGCATTTCGTTAGCCACAGAACGGTATCATCTATTTATTTTTTGATTATTGAAGCTCGGCTTTACACGGTACTGATACCTCTACATGTATATATATAGATAAATATATATATATATATATATATATATTTATGTAGCCAGGTCCCCTCTGGCTCCCCGGTTTCCCCTTTCTCCCTCCCTTACCCTCGCTCCGGTGGGGGCTGCTGTGGGAGCGAGTGCGTCGGCAGGGGCTCCCGGCGACATCAGTTACAGGACACCGCCACGTTTAGAGTATTTGCGCATGCACAAAGGCTTGCGCATGCGCAGAAGGCGTCCGGTGGCCATGTTGGGGTTGGTGCGACAGTTTGCGCATGCACAGGAGATCGCGCGACGCGGTGGCCATTACACAGTCGCACATGCGTAGAGGCAATTATTAACAATTATTATTAGTGCTGTACCCAAGGGTTATCCATGAATTACCATAACCTATCTAGGTTTTAATTATCATCAGTGGTATTTTCACCCATCATCTGGATATCCCTTGTGTTTCAGTTTTTGACAAAATGTATATAGCGTCTCTTTTTGTTTTGTATGTTTGGTCACCTTAGTGATATACTCACTTTAATACACTTTAGTTGTATTAAGTTTCACATAGACCTTTTCCTTTTTTTACTTTAATATCATTAAAATAGTTTTTTTAATATTATCATCATATCATACTATACAATGAGTGCTATCAAAAGGGTGTGCTTTCTCTAATCTTCACTATCACTCCTTATCCCCTTTTGCACCTTTGTTATCAATACATTATTTAGTTAACCAAGCTGAAGCGAGAGTTCCTTCCCGTTCCCCTCCCCCCCCCCCCCCCCATTTCCTAGGTACATGGCGACCTGAGTGATATCAGTGAGAAACAAATATGGCGGTGAGGAGGTCACCAATAGAAAATCACAATGTCATCTCACCATGCGAGTCTGACCCCGTGGCCATATTGTGCCCACTGAACAGCATTATAGACCCCCAGGCAAAGCAGTGCACTGGGCCCTGCCTACACAACCACTCACAGGAATAAAAATGTAAACATGAGCCTTGAACTTGAAAAACAAAAATTTCAACATAAAAATGGTACTTGGTTGGTAAATCATACTGACGGAGATGGCACAGCCGGGTGATCAGAAAATTAGTGTTAAATTCTGGTCTGTGCATAGATTAGCATGGGCCCCTATGCTCGTGGGGCCCCCGGGTAACTGCCCAGCGTGCCCATGCATTACGACGGCAATGCAGGGGACCACACATATATGCTCTGAGGGACTTCCCGGTTCAGAAAATGTGGAAAGAAAAATACCGCCGTACACAAAAATATATTTAAAAATTGAGCAGCACAGACTGCTGATTTAAAGCAAAAGTGTTGCAATTCTGGAGCAAAACACACTGTATCACAGAAAAAAATCCTCTTGATTTCAACAGTTTTGCCCCAGAATTGTTCCAATTTTGCATTGATACAGAAACCCCTATTTATCAAAGTCTCCCAGCATCCAAAACAACGCAAAATCAACACAAATAAAACACAGCAGTCGTCAGTCTGCAAAATCAGGACATACACTGGTGCAGGCACCCTATCAGATTTATTTACAACAAAAAAAAAATGGTGTCATTTTTTGCTACATTTTGCACCTGTGAGAGGTATAAAAAAGGCCCTTTGAAGTTTTTCCTTTGATAAATCTAGTGTAGTTTTTTGCACCAGTTTTGCACAGAAGACTTTAGTACACAAGACCAACAGAGAGCTGTTTTGTTTTTTTGCGCTGCTTTAAAAGCAGGGTGACTGAGAAATAACCCTCTAAACCAAACAACAAGATTGCGTTTATTGTAATATTATTTTATGAATACCGTGTCTGGCGCAGGGTCTGTCCCAGGAGCCGCAGCACTTTCATAAGGAGCCGGCACTGGGCTTCTGTGTCAGTCTCCCGCGCGCCAAATCAAGGCAAAAACTGAGGCAACAACAGGGCACTACATTTATCAACCCTCCCCCCCCCCCCCCTAAATCCTTCATGATACCTTAGTAGAACTGGTGCTGTTTCTTTGGCTTAGACAAATAACCCCCTTCTTGTCATGCCGAGCTGGTTGCATAGCGCTGCACAGCGGCCCCGATTCACTAAATGGTGCTAAGCTTATGCACACCTTGGGGTATATTTACTAAAGTCTCCTGACAGCAAAAGTTGCGCAAAAGAACAGCCATATTCATTAAAGTAAAGGAATCCCAGGGAAAGCAACTGGAGTTTTCCCTCTGATAAATCTGGTGAAATTCTTTTGCAGCTGGGGACTTTAGCCAAACAGCCTCCCTTACCCCCCTTTTCGTTTAAAACGGGGGAAGTTAAGGCATGCGCTAACGCTTAGTGAATAAGGGGGGTCCGCGTCAATAAGCAGGACAGTAATTAGACGCTGTTACCTGGCGGCGCCTCCTCGGTGCTGCTCGTGCTCCCAGCTCACCGCGCTGCTGCTGCTGCTGCTGCTGCTGTCCGCCGTCCGCCGTCCGCCGAGGGGAGCCGGGGGAGCGAGCCCGGGGCTCCCGGGGACAAGCCGTGCACTGGCTCCGTGCGCTGCCGGGGCTCCTGCTGCTGCTGCTGGGCAGGGGGGCACGGTCCGGGGGCAAGCCGTGGGTGGCACTGCAGCCGGGGGTCCCCTGGGCTGTACAACTGCTGCCACCTCCGCTGCTATATCTCATGGTGCGAGGGGGCACCGCATGCCAGGCTGGGGATGTGACTGCCAAGGAGGGGGTGAGGTGCCAGCCCGAGAGGCTGCTGCGGCAGCCAGACAGGGCAGCGGTAAGGTGCAGGGTCAGCCGGGGGGGGCTCCCGGAGTTACCCCTCAGTGATCCGTGGGTGTGAGCAGGAGCCCCAGGCAAGGGTTACACCTCGGGCTGGGCACACACTTGGTGCCACTCTGAGCTGCCGGGGGCATTTTATTCCCACCTTAGTGTCTCCCCTTAGATCTCCTCTGCTGATACCGAGTTTGTTTTTCTAGCAGTGATCACCAGATCAGAGGAGATTGGGAATAGGGAGAAGAATTGGGTGGGCACCTTCTCTTTCCCTGACCCACCTATGAAACTGGCTCTGTAGGGTGTTCGTTGCATATAGGGTAGTAACGGATGTCACTGTCTACTACCTTTGAGAATGGGTCAGGGATTAAAAATATTAAATAAATAAAATGCACCTTTAATAGCATTACTTGAAGAATAAAAGAAAGCTATGGCAAAGCCGAGTGTAGGTGGTGTTCAGCAGGGGTTTAGGCAGGGAAAGCCAGCTCTCTAGCACAAGTGCAGGAAATGTTCCACTGACCTACATATTTTTCCAAACATACGTGACCTTTTTTCTTTCTGCTGAGTGGGAGGAGACAGGCGGGGATCCAAGGAGAGGGAGCCAGAGGAAGAAGCAGAGCACAAACCAGGGTGGTTTCTCTAACGCTGTGAGCAAATATCAGCTGGGAGATGTATATTTTTTATAACCTCTCTTCTAAAAAGCCAGCAAAGCATCACTGAGTATGAGACTTTCACAAGAGAGCACAGTCCCACTGAGGATTGTTCTCAAGTCTCCCTGCAGCAAAACTGGCACAAAAATCAACATCATGGGGGCTATATATAAATAATATATGTTTTAAAATAATCAATTACTTAACCTAAATTCATAAGCGGGATTTGTTGGTATGTCATTATTCATGTTCTTATGATCGGTGCACGATTCCTCATTCTTTGTGTTCATCATGTTCGTACGTACATATGAATGCGCTGATACTTGTTTGCGTCTAGTTGCATTTGTTTTTTTTTATGGCAAGAAAAATTTGTCAGAGATTTTTGTACCCACAAAAGTGACACATGCTAGTAATTTAATTTATATCACATATAATGAGGGATTTTGGTTTTGTCCATTCCCATTAAATCCCATCTCTTGTGGCAGTCCGTCCACAGGTAGGAGACAGAGGCAATACGAGGGAGTATGGGAACTAAAATAAAGTGCACCAATAAACACCAAATTCAAATGCGTGTCATTTTTTCCCCATTGTTATCACTGATGAACAGATTTTTTTAAATTAAAAAAACAAAAAAGCGATTTATTAAAAAACACAGAAAAGCGGAATCCCTACATATAAATGACATATGTCTGTCACAGACAACATCCAAAATCTGATTAACCCCCTAGCGTAATTTTTTCTTTTGTGTGTAAAGATGTTGAGCACACAACATATAACATAATGCGCAGTATACATTGGCGCACAGAGATGTACTATCTTGCAAGTTTTATTTACTCCTATTTAAAGACAAAATCACTACACGGCCCTGTATACACATAGCCACCCAAATGTAACAAATTGACAAATCACATTATGGGCTATTTACTAATCTCCCGGTTTTTAGACTTTAGTAAATAATCCCTATTGAACGTAATGGGATTTCTTTTCTGATAGATTTGGCATTTATTTTGTGCACCAAAAGTTTGATGAATAGTGTTTATTTATTAAAGTTCCCTGACTTCAAAACCAGTGCAAAAGCATTGCACCAAATTTGTCAAAGAAAGAAATCTCTTTGCTTTTTTTTTTTTTGCACTATATTCTTTGCAGCTGGGATAATTTATTAAGTAACCCAATTGGAACTCATAATTAACCTCTTTTTTTTTTTTAAACACCAGACAGACCTACAGTACAAGAAAGTAGCAAAGAGGTTAAGATTATTTTTGGTGCAGAACCCAATAATTTAACTCTGTCTAAATGCATAAAAGTTCCATGAAGTCTGTAGAGGTCCTTAATGTTATATAATAAGCATGCTGTATAATCCATTAGGTAGCTGTATTTGGCCCAGAAGAATAATGTTAAGCTCTGTTAAAGTCAAGTAGTAACATACGTGTGCACTGATTGAGTGAACATTTCCATCCAGTGAAAACGCACATGTTTCAATGGCACCCACATAGTACATTTAGTGTTCTGGTTTCTGAACATACAGTATCAACAGATACTGTATGTACTGTAGCACCACTGAGGGAAATGCATAGTTGTGAATTTGATTTATTTTTTTAAATCTGGGGGCCTTTGCAGTGACCAGATATCTCATAATGAAACGTTGATCCTGGGAGAGGGGGATTTATTCTCAATGTGTACAAACCATAAACATAGTTCTCATGTAACAGAATCTCACAAGCCATTCACGCTTTTTAGCTGCCTGGCTGCATGTCTGTGTATTTTTGTGTGCCAATAGTTTTATTTCACAAATATGTTTTTCTTACACAGGAAAGTTCGTAGTGGATCAAGTTGGAAAATGGATCAAATGGTTTTACAGCCCTTGGCCAACTGTCCTGGAACAAGATTGTATTTTGTTTCTGTCTTCAGGCTGCCAGCAGTCCTCAGCCTAGCTGTTGCAACAAAGTTGCGACCCTTATGGGTTTCTTGGCTTCAGCCAGTTGCCTTGGCGACCCCCCTGCCTTTTACCAGGATGGACTGCTCTCCCTCCCCTTGCCAGGTGGTATTGTCCCAGTTAATTTCCCATCAGCCCAGACCAGCATGCTGTCTTTTAGTACCAGCAGCCATCTTGAGCAGTCATCTCTCCTATCCGGCAAAGTTACTGATTTTTACCTATCCCTATATCTTGCATTTACCCCACTTCCCTCATAGTTCCCCTTCCCCTCCATTGCTCTCATGTCCCAGTGTTCCCTCAGTACTTTTCCCCATTTTTATTTGTTTTTTGTTGCCCCAAATAAACACTTCAGCAAGTAAGGCCGAGTCCATAGACGGATAGGCCGCGCTGAGCCGTGCGGACGCTCCGCGCTGAGCCCCTGCATCCTCAATGAGGATGCCTTGAGAGGGGGCTCACGCGAGCGTCCGCAGGCGTGCTGACGAGATGGAGTTTTCAGCCGAGCGCAAAGCTGTTTTTCAGCACGCTGTCGGCTGAAAACATCCAATCAGCGCGAAGCTGCGTCAACGTCACAGTGACGTCGGCGCTGTGACATTGACGTCAGTGCGTCGCGGGCGATTGGCCTAGCGACGTCACTGCCCCGCCTCCCACCACCTCCCCCCGCATCCCTATCGCGCCCGCTGGCTCGCCTGTATGTGCATGGAATCGCACAGCTTCAGCAGGCGAGCCTTAGCGTCAGCGCTGTTCAGCACGGCTCCCCCCCTCTATGGCCCGGGCCTAAGAGGTTCCATTGCTTGCTATATGGGATTGAGTTAACCTGCCTCTTCCTACTCATCTATCAGTGTGTGTTTGGTCCAGAACACCAACACTTGTGACGTTCAAGGAACATGATACGGGCACCAAAACTGTAAAAGCAGTTGCTCCGTGTTTTGCCTGCATTTGCATTAAATATAAGAGAGTTTCCTACACTTGATGGCAAATAAAAATACCACTTGTAAGCACATTCACATGTCTCAGACAGGTCTGCAAACCCGCCTTTCCCCATTATCTCTTAGCATATAATGCTTCCACTGCAGTGAGGGATTCTGGGAAATTACATGCAAATGAAAATTGTTGGCTGGAAAAGTTTATATCACCTAATTTACTGTACTGCACCATATTCAACGAGGAAAAATCCATAGTTTTCGATGGAAATTTTTTTTCTGAAGTTTTGCAGCCAGGAAACTGATTCAAAGATCCATTCCTCTCAGTAAAGGATTGCAGAGAGTATATGTACAAAGGCAAAAAGAGTGCACCATATGTATCATAGTGTAACACCCCTTCCCTCTTCCTCAGAGAGATTGGCTGATACAGGAGTTATGGTGCGAACCTGTTAGGCTTACAAGAGGCCTGAGCCTCCACGATTGGGGAGCCTGTGGTGACTGGTGTAGCGCCTCCACCCGTGAGGATCCCAGCGTTGACGGGATAGCCCCTCACGGGAATAGGTATACCTATAGGGTATACCTCAAATAACAATCCAAACCACAAGGAGACTTCCTGATCCTGCATGTGGTGCATTTGTTCATCAAACCTAGGGGTATTCTCTGTGGAGAGAGTACATCTGAGCATGATGGCAATGGGATGCATTGGCAGGGGTCCCCGAAGCAACTGTGTGAGGCGATGGCTATCTAGCACTGGTAGTTCAATAACCCCTTTTGACACTAGTGTCAATAGGCTTAACTGCAAACGCCGGATGAACGCGGACATATCTTCCCCGTCGTTTTGCTTAAGGTCGTGAAATCTGGCCATGAGTTCCACGGCATCGTCTTTAGAACCATAGGCGATATTTAAGGCCATGACCAGGTCTCGGTCGTCAGCCTCTGTATACTGTTCATGATACAGTCGAACAATGTTGACCGCAGAGGGGCGCAAGCATTTGACCATTCGTTGCTGTTCCATGGCCTCAGCAGGACCACTCCCCTAGGGCCTGGAGCGTGATTTTTCCACTCCCCGAATTCTTCATCGCCTAGTGGGGTGGGCAGTACCCCAGAGAAGGCCTTTGGCCTGCGGTAGTGGTGAGTGTGGGAGGATGTGGTTAGGGTGTCGGCTAACCAATGCAGAACGTTGCTTACAAGGGGTTCTGTTATGGCGCTACCCTGTGGTTCTGGACTACCCTTTCCCCGGTGGGGGCTATTCGGTGGGGATTGAGGATCACCCCCTCCAGCATTTCCATCTGCACCCCCATAACTATCCTCCCTCTTGAGCTCGGCCTCTGGGTATATTAGAGGGCATCCCCCATCCGGAGCTCCGTGGAGGTGCACGCCCTTGGGCCCCTTCTTCGCATCCAGGTCTATGCTGCTGGCTATTAGCACTGTGTCACAGGTGGAATCGGAATCAGATATTCGCGCCACCTCCAGATTTTAGCAAACCCTGGATGTTGCATTAAGGCCAGGCATATGCCATAAGAGAGTCAATTTTGGCACGAGGCTGGGAGGCTCCAGTCCTGCCAGGGCCCACTGCTGGACCTCCATTCTGGATGGTAGTGACATTTTGCGGGGTTTCTTAGAGCTTGCTGGGTATCTGTGTGAGTTATAGTTGTGACTGAAGTGTGATGGGTGAAAGTTTTAGTTTTGGCAGCTTCTGCGCATGTGCGGGCGACTAGCTGCTTCTGCGCAGTCAGTGCTGGTCATTGCTGCGCATGTGCACTGGGGTCTGCTGCTTCTGTGCATGCATGCGGTGACAGCCATGTTCGCGCATGCCAAATACGTTCAAATCCATGCGTGCAGCGACGGTCAAATCCGTGTTGAGTGATGTGCCGACCATTTCCACGTGTGTGATGATCTGGCCGCTTCCGTGCATGCGTGGTCTAGTGATTCTGCGCATGTGTGTGGCGACTGGCATTTGCGCGCAGGCGCGCGGCGACGGCCAAATAAGCGCATGTGTGATGCGGCAGCCGCATGACTGGTGAACGGAGCCTTCTGCGCATGTGCTGACTGAAGCGTGCCTACGGTCATGAAGGAGGAAGTGACTCGTGCGCATGTGCAGAGTGTATGTGCATGCGGCCAGTGAATGGAGCCATCTACGCATGCGCACTGTACTGTGCATGCGCTCATGAACAAGGAACGGACCCATCTGTGCATGGTCAGACTGCCGACAGGTAATTTGATTAGTACGCATGCGCAGGCAGTGTTGGTTACTTGTGCAGGACAAATCTTCACATGTGCAGTCACTCACTTCCATTATTATTTTCGTTCCCATTTTCAGTTTTTTTCCCTATGAGATTTTTCAGGATGCCAGTGACACCGAAGAAGTTTCACTTCAAAAAGGTATCACCTAATACTGTATTTACTCTGCACTATCGCAACTGGACTAACATGGCTATTTCAATCTGGTTTAAAATGTAAGTTTACATATTACACTGATCTGTGTGTCAGAGGACAAGGGGAGAACAGAAACATAATTTAATTTGATATTTGCAATATAATGCCAAGGCAGTCGGAGAACAACAAATCAATCACCTTTACTACATCCTGCTCACTCCACAGGGTTACAGTGCCATTCAGAGAATCAGTTAGCAGAAATGTTTAGTCACACACATTTGGAATGTGTCTGTCTATCCTGCAGTTACAATGACAAGACATGTGGGTACCCTCCAGAACACATGACATATTTGCAGGCACTTCCTAACTATTCCATCCAGTCGTGCATTTTTTGACTACATGAAGAAGGTAAGCAGACAGAAATCCAGCGCAGCATGTTGATTCAGTGACGTAAGGCTTAGGTAAAAACACTGCATTGATTCTTGCCCAATATGTCTTGAATAGGACGTGCACATTGCAAAAACTTTCCCCGTGGGTAACACTAGTTATTGAAAAAAGGATTTGTGTTGGAAACTTTTATTAGAGACTAGGTTGAGAATCCATCCCAAAGAATAAACAATTTATGCAATAAATAGTTATACTTAAAAAAAATGCAAGCAGGTGTTTACCTTGCTTATGTAGCCCTTTTTGTGAACACCTGAACTAAGGGACTACGGTGCATAAACCTGTGGCTTCAGGAGCTCTGAGCCTCCGCATATTGGGAGCCTGGGGGTATACCTTTATCACTTGTGGTGCAGCGCCTCCACTCACCCAGGATCCCCATTATAGAGATTATACCCTGAGCAAGAACCTAACAACAGCAGTATGCAACAGCAACCTTTTTATATCACACATGAATAACAAATGATATGCAGACTTATCATATAACATTTACATACACACACACAACGTGGCTCGGCCACACCTTATTGGGATAGTGTCCTGTACATAAGCGGCTCTGCCACTCTCCTTAGGAGTATGTCTCATAACCAGTAAAGTATGGTACCATATGCATTCTCTCAGGAAACCCAATTAGTTAGTGGGAGGCGGGATCAGCGCCTGGTGACCGGTGTAGGTGCACTTGTAGATAAGGATACCTTCCGGTCACTACGATGACCTTGACACTCCACAGGGGGCCCTGGTGTTAATCCAGCCTTGCGCCGTCTCTCCCTTCTGCAGCACCGTCAGATGGGAAAATCCAAGATGGCGGCCGCAGCTCCACAGCTCCGCATATGACCCTCACTAAAGGGGAACGTCCCTGACGACTATGGGCGTCCTTACAAATACAGCACCCTACGATGGCAGGGGAAAGGCTCCTGGGGCTGTGGGCATACCCTACCTAAGCAGACGGGTCACTGACCCTCTGCTCTCGCACACGAGGTTCCGCCAACCTCCTCCTTCACCTCCCTCGCTGCTCTGACCCACCGCCCACACGCATCCGGTTCCTGCATACACAGTCTCGCATCCCATTGGTCCTCAGCCTCAGCTGACCTTCTCACAGTCAGAGTTCATAGTTCAACCCCCTCCAAGTCTCTACTTAATATTACCCTTCGCGCGCTTCCCTCGCGCAGGCGCAGCCCAACTGGTACGCAGTAACTTCGCTGGCAAACAGGGACAATATGGCGCTGCCTATGTAATTGACAGCGCGGAACCTTTAATATATATGCACATCCTTACATTCTCCCCCCTCCAGAATCCAGCGTCCCCGCTGGACTACCTAACCACATATATATTAACTATGTACACAACCCTCTCTTCCTAGATTAGGTTACACATCTCATTAAACAGTACCATCATAGCTTGCATCCTATGCCGAGCCCACTGCTGAGCCTCATAATGGGGTGCCCCAAACTGATCATATGCCATTCGCATGGGAGGTTGACTGTTTCTTTGACTTCGGCGGGGTTGATCCTCCTCTGCTTCTTCTGCAGAGTGCTCAGTCTCAACTGGTATTTCCATCTCTACCCTTGAGGGGTGTTCAGCATTAGCACAGTCTCTTTGGGGTGTAAAACATGGACTTTGTGGGTCTAGAGGCTGACTCACGGGAGTCAAATGATCAATGTTCGGGCCAAAAGGCTCTTTACCCGTGGCTCCTTCGGGAGATGCCTCCACGGCCGGAAGGCCCCTTTGAGAGGTTCCCTCCATTGTATCCTCAGAGGTGGCAATTTTTATAGTCTCTGAGCCATCCTCTGTGTATTCAACTGCTCCATCTAGGGCAGTGGCTGGGGCTTCCAATTCATCCGTCCCTACTTGAGGTATGAGAAGCAGATGATTCCTATGCCACACTTTTACGCGGCCTTCAGAATCCTTGATCCGGTACACAGGAAGACCCGGCATCTGTGACTCCACCTCATACACACCCTCCCGCCACCGGTCTGCCAATTTATGCTTCCCAGGAACACCTAAGTTGCGTAAAAGGACCGCATCTCCGGGGTGAATTTCCTTGTAACGTACTTTGTGGTCATAACGCCTTTTATTCCCCGCATTCAATTGTGCGGTCGTCCGCTCAGCCAATTTGTAGGCCAACTGTAAACTGTCCTTTAGTCGCTGAACGTATCGGAAATGCGTCCTATTGGATACCCCATCGGTAGATATCCGTAGGCGCACATCCACCGGTAACCGGGCTTCCCTTCCGAACATCAAGAAATACGGGGTATACCCAGTGGACTCATGTCAGGTACAATTATACGCATGTACCAATGCTTCGACGTGTTTACTCCACTCCGTCTTTTGCGGGCTCGTCAATGTACCCAACATATCCAACAAGGTGCGATTGAACCGTTCGGGCAAGGCATCCCCTTCGGGGTGGTACGGGGTAGTACGTGACTTGGCAACGTTCAGTAGGGTGAGCAACTCCCGTATCAGTGTACTTTCAAAATCCCGGCCCTGATCGGAGTGGAGACGATTTGGTAACCCATAGTGAATGAAATATTTTTCCCATAGTACTCGGGCTACCGTTACGGCCTTCTGGTCTTTCGTAGGGAACGCTTGGGCGTACCTAGTGTAGTGGTCAGTGATCACCAGAACATTACTAACTCCCCGACTGTCGGGTTCGATACAAAGAAAATCCATACACACCAAATCCATGGGACCCGAACTTTTCAAGTGTGCCATAGGAGCCGCCCTGGTAGGCAGTGTCTTCCTTTGTAAACAACGATTACACTTCCTACAATGTTGCTCCACTGACTCCCTCATTCTCGGCCAATAGAACCTATCCTGCAGTAGTCCAAAGGTCTTGTCAATGCCCAGGTGACCATGGTCATCGTGAAGGGCCCGGAGGACTAGTGTTCTCAAACGTTCCGGTAAAAACAACTGACGCCGATCGGGATGGTTATGATAGGAGATCACCCGATATAACAAACAATTGTCCATTTCAAACTTCCCAAACTCATTTAACAGGAGCTTCACCAAGTCTTTGGGGGCCCGCTTCAGTATAGACGGATTATCTTGCTGTACAGCTTGACGGGCTAGCTCCACTATGGGGTCTTGTGTCTGATAATGCACTAGATCCTTCCACGCTATGATATTATCTTCATTGATATTCATCCCGTCTCGACCTTGATAGGCCCGAGGAACAGCCTGCGAATGACATCCCAACGAGTCAACCACCCGTAATTCCGAGAATGCTACGTTGTCATCGACTATCGCCGCTACTGAACAGAGAGCACGAATCCCGGGGCCCGGTATCTCCTCCCAGACTTCCTCATCAGGGGTGGATTGCAGACCAGGTCGACGAGACAGAGCGTCGGCACCTATGTTGGTGGGTCCGGGTTTGTATTTAAGGTTGAACCGGTAATTGGCTAGAGCAGCTAACCAACGGTGTCCGGTGGCGTCCAATTTGGCAGACGTATTGATATAGGTCATGGGATTGTTGTCCGTGCGTACTTCGAACGGTACTCCATATAGATAATCGTGCAGCTTGTCCACCACCGCCCATTTTAGCGCCAAAAATTCCAACTTATGGACCGGGTAATTCTGCTCGCTAGGGGTTAAACTTCGGCTCGCGTAGGCCACTGGACGTAGCCCGGTCTCATACTTCTGATGCAAAACCGCTCCTAGCCCGCTGAGGCTAGCATCGACATGTAGGACATAGTCTCGCTCAGGATCCGCGTAGGCCAAGACGGGGGCCTGAGTGAGGCTGGTCTTTAAGTGTTTGAAGGCCTGTTCACATTCTGGAGTCCATGTCTTCCCAAAGGGTGTCTGCGCCGAGCTCCCCTTTCTCCCGGTTTCTCCCGGATACACCTTGAGAAGGTCATTCAGTCTCTTGGCCTTGCTGGAATACCCCTCCACGAACCGCCGATAATAGCCACAAAACCCCAAGAAAGACCGCAGCTCTTGAACATTTTGAGGTCTGGGCCAGTTCATCACCGCCTCGATCTTCCCTGGGTCGGTGGACACCCCATCAGCTGACACAATGTGGCCCACATACGTTACAGAGGTCCGACAGAATTTGCACTTGTCTAGCGACAGTTTTAGGCCCTCCCCCTCAAGCCTATCCAGCACCTTCATCAGTCTCTCGGAATGCTCCTCTAGAGTCCGCCCGAACACGATAATGTCGTCCAGGTACACTAAGCACTCTCGCGGGTTAAGGTCTCCGAGGGTTTTTTCCATTAGTCTCTGGAACGTGGCCGGGGCACCGCAGATCCCTTGAGGCATGCGGGTAAACTGGTAAAACCCTAAGGGACAGATGAAGGCCGTTTTTTCTTGGTCTTCCTGGCCCATGGGCACTTGATAATACCCGGACCGGAGGTCGAGCACACTGAACCATTTACTCCCGGTCAACGCATTCAGGAGGTCCTCGATTCGGGGCAGTGTATACTGGTCGGGGATAGTACGGTTATTCAGCGTTCTGTAATCCACACATAGACGGACCGTCCCGTTCTTCTTGCGGACTACCACAATGGGTGAGGCGTAAGGGCTCCGAGATTCCCGCACGATGCCAGCCGTTTCCATCTCGTCGATTAATCCCCTCACTTCGTCAACATCCCTTGAGGCAAGCCGGCGGGAGCGCTCCCGGAAGGGGGTGGCGTCGCTCATTCGGATGGTATGGTGGGCACTGCGACTGCACCCCACATCCATGTCACCAGTGGAGAACACACCCCTTCGGTCGTGTAGCTCATCCTGCAGCCTCTTCCTCCACTCATCCGGGAGGGGCGAGTCGCCAAAGTCAAATTCCAATGCCGGCGCTATGGTAGTAGGCGAGCTCCTAGCTAGTCCCGTCGAGGCCTCCTCCTCGGAAGTTACCGGGTATATCCTTCCTAGCGTCTGCCGCCGGTCAATAGTCATCGGGTACGGGGATATATTCTGCACATACACCCAGGTGCGCTTCGGGATCTTCCCGGGCCATTCCTTGACCGAGGTTAGTACTTTGTAGCCCAAACGTTGTTCGTCCTGGGCCACACTCTCCAAGGTGAAGAGCTGATCCTCCGACCGTCGACGGGGGTAATGGCAAGCGGCGACCATCATTCGTCCTTCCCCCGGGGGAATCTGGGTCAGTCCCCATTCTTGGCTGTAGAGGACGCCATGCTCTTCCTCAGTCGCAATTTTACCGCAGACCTCTTGGAGGGCGGGACAGGCCGCTAGGGCCAGCAGTGGGGCTTCTCCTGCTTCCTGCAAAAACTGGCGGAATACCGCGCGCACAATGTCAGCGTTGGTCCCCAAGATGATTGGGGCGCTGGGGTGGTCCTGCGGCTCGGGGCACACTAAGGCCTCCACTTCCATGGGGTGATGTTTACCAGTATTCAGCTGGAGAATATCTAACTGCACCTTTACTACTCCGTCTATGGGGTAATCTTCATGACTCAGTCCCCGTAGTCGCAAGGCATCCGCAGATAGCAACGGTAGTTGGTGTAGGTGTTGGTCGTAGAAGGGCCGATACACGATGGTCACTTGAGATCCCGTATCCAATAATGCGGCGGCGTAGATGCCCTCAATAACCACTCGAATAAGGGAGGCGGGGCCAATTCGGGGGCTCGGAGAGGGTGGCAACACCTTTTCATCCTCCAGGGGCCGGCACGGCATCGACTGCGCCGATCGGGACGACGTCCTCCGCGAGGTGGGGCAGTGGGCCCGTAAATGTCCCATCTTTCCGCATGCATAACACTGCATTTGGCTGAGGTAAGCCTCGTCTCTCCTGGTTGGGGGACTTCGCCCAGTCGGGGGACGAGGTCTGGGTGTCACTGGGGTGGGGACATCCTCGGGATCGAGATCCCCAGGTTCAGGCACGTCGGGCTTTGGGTCCACTTTCTTGGCTTCTTTACCCCCGGGCGGTGGCTTCTTCCCGGTGGCTAAGTCACGCCCTAACAACACCATCTCGTGCGCTTGGACCCGATCCATTAAGTCGTGAAACGACAGGGCTTGCCCGGGCGTTATGCAGCTACTGACCCGCACCGACACGGGGTGTAGGGGTAGGAGGCCCCTCAGCAACTGAGTGGTACGTATTCCGTTGGCTTCTTTCCGTGGCAACACGCCTTTCCTGACCATATTCCAGAGATCCAGGTGTAGTCGCCTGAGAAAATCGGATACCATCTCCCCTTCCTTCTGGGCTAACGCATGAAATTTCGACATCAAAGTATACATGTCCACCGGAGCTCCATACGCCTTGGTTAGGCAGTAGATGAGGTCTGCCGCATCAGCTTCCGGGTTGTCGTCTCGGTAGTAGTGCACCATGTGGGACGCGGGGGGCCGTAAGCACTCGACGATGCGCTGTCTACGGACCGCGTCCGTGCAGGTCCATTCAGGTAGTACCTGTTCGGTATGATCCAGCCAGTCCTCTATCCTTACTTCCCCTTGGGGTGTGGGTTTCTCCCCGGAGAAGGCCTTTAACTTCCTGTACTGGAGCGACTGGGTGGTATTGTGGATAACGGCAGCTAAGGCGGGCAAAGAGGTGTCTCCCGGTAAGCTATCCCCGACAGCGGGGTAAGCGTCCAATCTTGATAGGCTAAGCCGGTTGAGGCTAGCCCGCAGGCCGGACGGGGTAGAGGAGGAGCCTAAGCTCAGGGCTGCGGGCCAGTGAGGGTGCAGGCCACGGTCAGGGGAGTGGTCGGGGCCTCCCGTCGCGGCGCCAGCGGTGGGGGTATACTCTCTCCGGGGGGTGGAAGTGGCCAGGGGCGCAGGGGTGTCCGCCTGGACGATGGGACAGCGCACCCCCGGAGCCTCGGGCAGCAGCAGTATACGGGGCAAAGCCTCGGGGCATATATCTTGTTCAGTGGCATACAAGATCCGGCGCCAGGTCTGGTCGCGGTCATAAAAATGGTCTTGTACTTGGGCATTGTCCAGGAGAGGAAGCTTTCGGACCTGCTCGGTCACTGTGCCTAACGAGATCATGGCGGGGACATGGCCCAGCGCGAAAACACGGTTCAAGGGAATCCCGCGCCGTTGGGCCCACTTGCGCACCTCGAGCGCCGAGGGCACCGACATGATGTGGGTTGGTTGCACAATAGAGACAAAAAAAAATGTGGGGGCACCCCAGGTCTAAGCTCTCAGCAGCGCCTCCAAATGTAGCCCTTTTTGTGAACACCTGAACTAAGGGACTACGGTGCATAAGCCTGTGGCTTCAGGAGCTCTGAGCCTCCGCATATTGGGAGCCTGGGGGTATACCTTTATCACTTGTGGTGCAGCGCCTCCACTCACCCAGGATCCCCATTATAGAGATTATACCCTGAGCAAGAACCTAACAACAGCAGTATGCAACAGCAACCTTTTTATATCACACATGAATAACAAATGATATGCAGACTTATCATATAACATTTACATACACACACACAACGTGGCTCGGCCACACCTTATTGGGATAGTGTCCTGTACATAAGCGGCTCTGCCACTCTCCTTAGGAGTATGTCTCATAACCAGTAAAGTATGGTACCATATGCATTCTCTCAGGAAACCCAATTAGTTAGTGGGAGGCGGGATCAGCGCCTGGTGACCGGTGTAGGTGCACTTGTAGATAAGGATACCTTCCGGTCACTACGATGACCTTGACACTCCACAGGGGGCCCTGGTGTTAATCCAGCCTTGCGCCGTCTCTCCCTTCTGCAGCACCGTCAGATGGGAAAATCCAAGATGGCGGCCGCAGCTCCACAGCTCCGCATATGGCCCTCACTAAAGGGGAACGTCCCTGACGACTATGGGCGTCCTTACAAATACAGCACCCTACGATGGCAGGGGAAAGGCTCCTGGGGCTGTGGGCATACCCTACCTAAGCAGACGGGTCACTGACCCTCTGCTCTCGCACACGAGGTTCCGCCAACCTCCTCCTTCACCTCCCTCGCTGCTCTGACCCACCGCCCACACGCATCCGGTTCCTGCATACACAGTCTCGCATCCCATTGGTCCTCAGCCTCAGCTGACCTTCTCACAGTCAGAGTTCATAGTTCAACCCCCTCCAAGTCTCTACTTAATATTACCCTTCGCGCGCTTCCCTCGCGCAGGCGCAGCCCAACTGGTACGCAGTAACTTCGCTGGCAAACAGGGACAATATGGCGCTGCCTATGTAATTGACAGCGCGGAACCTTTAATATATATGCACATCCTTACACTTATAAAAATGCATTACACTGAGATTTCAACAGTTTTTTCCCCCAAACAAGCGGCTACATACATATTATTCTTCATGCCAGAATTTATACTGGATTAATAATGCACATAGAAAGATAAAAAAAGATTTTTTCTTTCACAGATAATTGTAACGTCATAAAACTTGCATTTTTAGTAACAATGGATCTATGTATAGGGTTACCAGATGTCCCGGTTTAGCCGGGACAGTCCCATTTTTTTAAGGTTTGTCCCGGTTGCCCAACATTCTTTAAAATGTCCCGGTTTTTGCTTTCTGTCCCGGTTGTGAACATCAGAGCAGGGGGGGCAGCAGAGAGCTGAGAATGCCAGAGACAGAGACACAGAATAGGGTGGAGGGGTGGGGAGAGAGAGACACACAGCGTGGGGGGGGGAGAGAGAGACAGCGTGGGGGGAGAGAGAGACAGCGTGGGGGGAGACAGCATGGGGAGAGTGACAGGATGGGGGGAGAGAGAGACACAGCATGGGTGGAGAGAGACAGCATGGGTGGAGAGAGAGACACACACACAGCATGGGAAGAGAGAGAGACGGCATGGGGCGAGAGCAAGACAAACAGAATGGGGAGAGACTCATAGAATGGGGAGAGACATAGAGAATGGGGTGAGACACAGAGAATGCAGAGACACAGAGAATGCGGAGAGACACACAGAGAATGCGGAGAGACACACAGAGAATGCGGAGAGACACACAGAGAATGCGGAGAAACAGAGAATGCGGAGAGACACACAAAGAATGCGGAGAGACACAGAGAATAGGGAGAGACACAGAATGAGGGGAGAGATACAGAATGAGGGGAGAGACACAAAATGAAGGGAGAGACGCACAGAATGGGGAGAGAGAGAGAGACCGAGAATTGGGAGAGAGACAGAGAATGGGGAGAGAGACAGAATGGGGAGAGTGAGAGAAAGACAGAGAATGGGGGTAGAGAGAGGGAGAGATACAGAGAATGGGGATACAGAGAGCGACAGAGTATGGGGAGAGTGAAAGAATGGAGGGATGGGGAACATGAGAGAATGAAGGGTTGGGGAGAGCGAGAGAATGGAGGGTTGGGGAGAGAGAAAATGGAGGGTTGGGGAGAGAGAATGGAGAGATGGGGGAGAGAGAATGGAGGGATGGGGGAGAGAATGGAGGGATAGGGGGAGAGAGAATGGAGGATGGGGGAGAAAGAATGGAGGGATGGGGAAGAGAGAATGGAGGGCTGGGGGGAGAGAATGGAGGGATGGGGAGAGAATGGAGGGGTGGGGGGCAGACAGAATGGATGGATGGTGAGAGAGAATGGGGGGAGAGGATGGAAGGATGGGGTAGGGATTGGGAGAGAGAGAATGGAGGGATGGAGGGGAGAGAGAATGGAGGGATGGGAGGAGTGAGGATTGGGGGGAGAGAGAATGAAGGGATGGGAGGGGGAGAGAATGGAGGGATGGGGCAGGGGAGAGAGACTGGAGGGATGGGGAGAGAGAATGGGGTGTGTGATAAGGGGGGGCAGAGAGACATAAAGAGGAGAGGCGCAGTTGGTGGTCATTTTGTTTTATAAATATTTTTATAATGTGTCCCGGTTTTTACTTTTATAAATCTGGTCACCTATCTATGTACTGAGAGCCGCAAATTCAATATTTGACATTAAATTGACGCAATAAAACAAAAAAAGTGAATAGAATCATTGCACATCTCTGTGTGTATGTACTATTAGAAATACACAATTTAGCGAGCTCATAACACAAACCCACAACTAAGTATATATTTATATACTTAGTAGTGTCAACTAGAGTGCTACTGGGAAAGTGACCTCAAATATACAACCATGAACAAAGAAACCGCAATGCACATGCAATGTGAGAAATTAGTTAGTTTATTTCTGTATGTTTTTACTTTTCATGAGTATTGGTCATTTAGTTAAATCGTTAGGCCAAAATATGTTAAACCTGCAACCACGTCAAGGTAAACCCTCTCAGCAGGTTCTACACTACTAATTTTATACTGTGTCCCTTGTGTTTCGTCTACTGCATAGAAAAAAAGACAGAACAAAACAATACAGTTAATAGCCTGGCATTCACGGCCTGTGCAAGGGTATTTCGGCACCGTAGGCAAATATTCAGCTTGCCTCCCCCCTCCCTTCTCCCCCCCCCACACACACTTTAGGCTGCGCTTATAGTGCCTTGCGACAGCGACGTGACGTCGCTCCGAATCAAATACACTGACTCCGTCGCAAGCGCTTATATTAAACGCGACCCAAAATTTTGAAGCCGGGGCTATTTGATTTTTTAGAGACAGTCGCCACATGTGACTGTCTCTAAACCAATCAGAGACCGCGGCCCGCCCCCTTTCGTGACGTCGCTGGCGACAGTTGCTCAAAATCAAATTATAAATTTCGCTAGTGGCGACGGGTCAGGACGAAACGCATCAGAGTTTTTTCACCTTTGTGGATGTCTGTTTTTGATTAAATAAATATTTTTCTACTCTAATTAATTGTGCCTGGTTCATTGAGAGCTGTGATCGCCAGAAACAACCTTTTTTCTCTTATATCAACCTGGGAACCAGTGATGCTGCTATTACTGACTTCAGAGAGTAAACTCCTAGCGAAATGGCAGGGTCCTTTCCAAATTCTCCGCCGCACAGGGGAGGTGAACTATGAAATCTCTCAACCAGGGTCCAGGAAGGGTAAACAAATCTACCACGTAAACTTCCTGAAACCCTGGAAAACGACGAGATCGCTATTCATCCACCCTCTGGAAGGAGAGACGGATTTGGGTCCACAGCCTCCAAAGGGTAGTACTTACAAGAGAAGTACAAAAGAAAGAGTGGCTCAGTGAGAAAAGACACTGACTGGCACTGAGTTTGAAGCAGGGGAACCAGGTTCAATTCCTGCACTAAAAACATAGATTGTAAGCTCCATGGGGCAGGGACCTGTGCCTGCAAAATGTCTCTGTAACATGCTGTGTAAAACTAACAGCGCTATACAAGAACATGCTATTATTATTATTATTATTACAATGACCTTCAGGTCCCTATGGGAGGTCAGTTAACAATGGAACAAAGGTCAGACCTACTGGAATTATATGACCAGTTTCCAGATGTATTTTCCGAGCTGCCAAGGCAGACTGATTTAGTGTCCCTTAGAATTGAGATGGAACCTGGCGTAAAAGTATGGTCCCGTCCCTACAGAGTGCCAGAAGGCCAAAAAGATCCTGTAGAAAGGGAGATAATAGACATGTTTGAATTGGGCATGATCGAGGAGTCCCACAGTGAATGGTGTAGCCCTATAGTGTTGGTACATAAACCACATGGGAAGATGAGGTTTTGCGTGGACCTCCGAAAGGTAAATGCCGTATCTAGATTTGATGCATTCCCAATGCCAAGGGTGGATGAATTGCTTGACTCCCTTGGTAAAGCAGAGTATATCTCCACCCTAGACCTCACGAAAGGACATTGGCAGATACCTTTAGCAGAAGAATACAAATGCAAAATTACTTTCGCCACCCCTCTCGGTTTATACCAATTCGTCACTATGCCGTTTGGGTTACATGGGGCTCTAGCCATGTTCAAAAGATTAATGGACAAAGTGCTATGACCACATAGGGCATATGCCGCTGCCTACTTGGATGACATCGTCATCTATAGTAGGCACTGGCAGTCCCATATAAAAAGGTTAAGGACAGTCCTAAGGTCCTTAAGAGAAGCAGGGTTCCCTGCCAATCCAAAAAAATGTGCCCTGGGAAAAGCCACTACAAAATATTTGGGCTATGCCGTTGGGGGAGGAATAGTAAGGCCACTCGCCAGCAAGGTGACTGCCATAAAGGAAGTCCCAACCTCACAGACAAAGACGCAGGTCCGCTCCCTTTTGGGGTTAGCAGGGCAGTACAGTTGGTTTATACCAAATTTTTCATAGATTACAGCACCTCAACAGATTTAACAAAAAAGAGTGCCCCAACCCAAGTTAGATGGTCTTGGGAGTGTCAAAGCGCCTTTGATACATTAAAGAAGTGCCTGTCAGAGGGCCCCGCTCTTCGGAGCCCACATTTTAAGGAGCCCTTCATAATTCAGACAGATGCCTCCGAGGTAGGGCTGGGAGCAGTTCTGTCCCAAAAATGTGAAGGTGTTGAACACCCCATATTGTTCATCAGCCGGAAGCTGTTCCCAAGGGAAGTAAGGTATTCCATCATTGTGAAGGAGTGCCTCGCCGTAAAATGGGCAATTGAGGCCTTGAGGCATTATGTTGCGGGGGGACACTTCACCCGATCACTGACCACACATCCTTGAAATGGTTAAATACCATGAAGGACACAAACTCGAGGTTGACCCGGTGGTATTTGGCCCTCCAGCCCTTCTCTTTTGATATACCGCATAGGCCTGGGAAGGAGCATGGAAATGCTGATTTTTTGTCACGAGAAGGAGTGGAGGGTCAGGCTTCAGTCTTGTGGGGTCCTAGCCACATACAAACAGGGGAGTATGTGACAGGGTGAAGTCAGGTACTGATAATTAGGCCTGGGAAATATATATCTGAGTCTTTCATCCAGCACTCAGAAGGTTAACCCAGTAAGAATAGTTGTTCAATCAGGAAGTAACCTGAGACAGCTGACAACCAGCTTGATAAGGAGGCTAATGCTTGTAGTAGGTGGCTGACTCAGACTACCGAGCTGTTCTGTACAAGTGCTTATCCAGAAGGATTTCCCAACCGCTCTCTAGGGACAGAGATTCCCAACCAAAGATACGGTAAGGACTTTCATATTGTTTCATAACCATTGTGATATATGTTTAGGGGTTGGGAACTGGACAAAGCCAGCCAGCCGATAGATAGGGCCTGGAGTGTTTAGCAAGATCTCCCTATGGGTAGTAGGTGTTCTTTTTATGAGTTTTGTTTTTCCTTAAAGGGACAGTGTGCCCAAATGTTTAATTGTGTTGTGGAGAAATAAAACCACTCAACTTTTGGTTTACCCTGAAAGTGCACGTGTGGACTATTGTCTGACCTCGCCTACAGGCCGTTCTGCCACAAACACCTCATATTCTCATGCCTGCTCAAAACTCACATGTTTTTCTATATCCTCCCTGTAGACGGACGTTCACAGAGGTACACAATTGGAGACTTTATAAGGTGAAATTATAATAGGCTTTATTGTGCCTTTTCCTTTTCATCAGGAAATCATCCAAACACAGGGGGGGGGAACAAAGCTTCTATTCACTTGGGAGTATCTCTAGTGAAAATACCATGCAATTAATTCACAACTCCATAAGTCAAGCATGTCTCGCAGCCCCAAAACATATAGCAGGAAATAAGCAGATATAAGCAGTCTCTTAATTATGAAAGTCTTATCTGTTTCTTGCTGTAGAGTAAGCTTCTCTGCTCTCCTGGAACCGCACCCGTGCGTGCACAGAAAATATCAGCATCCAGGTTTAGAAGTCTTATTTGGTGTCTTGTAATCAGCTCTGCTGTTTCTTCTTGGCAGAGCTCAAGACAGGTCAGCTCCAGAGATGTGTGTTCTCTTGGTCAGTCTCCCCTGGGAGTCTCAAGAACACTCCTCTGTCTCCAAAGGTCAGCTCTCATTCAGAGCTAAGGAGTCACTTCCTGTCTCAACAGACAGGCTTTTGTAAGCAATCAGGCAGGTAGTGCTTATTAATTGACTACCAGCAGTTAACCACCACACTGCCAGATTAAAGGCACATTACTTGAACAGGGATTACTCCCCTGTTACACTCCCCAACCAGGTTTCAGGGCTGCTAACGCACTGAAAATGCTCATACCAAAATAGGGATGGTCTTTTAGGCTAATACATCACAAGCTATCCCAACTTTTAATTTCTTCTGTACTGCATTTAATACTGTTGATCACTCTATTCTTCTTGATATTCTTCAGTCTCCTGGTATACTTGCGATAGTCAATTGCTGCGTCATTTCTTTGTATTCTTCCCTCAGGGCTACTTCCCTCTTAGGGGGGATTCACAAAGCTCAGATAACAGGTCTCTGTGCTTTATCTGCGTTAACTGCCATTGAGTTGCATTGCAGGAAACACTGATTGAGCTGATACTCATTATTAGAGCATCATGAATACCCCCTGCTTACTGCACAATTTCTGAGTTACCTCTATAGCTATCTTTTTTTATTTAAGTATCTACTTGTATGCCGATGATATCTACCCACCCCAGTTATTTATTGTGCAATTCTTCTTCTCCTTCTTCCTTCCATCTAAACCATGCTTTCTTCTTCCTTATCACAGCTTATCACAGCCACTCTATGGTCTGCCAATG
The DNA here is from genome assembly GCF_040206685.1 of Ascaphus truei. Classification (NCBI taxonomy): domain Eukaryota; kingdom Metazoa; phylum Chordata; class Amphibia; order Anura; family Ascaphidae; genus Ascaphus; species Ascaphus truei. The sequence continues at coordinate 236,221,330 of NC_134485.1, read as the reverse complement.
TACAAACCTGGGCACCTAAATTCAACTGCTCTCTGTTAGAAATCCATTTATTATATTAAAATGTATGAATAAGAACTTATATCAAGACAATTTAATGTGAATATGTTTTAAGGTTTAGAATTTATATGTGGCCAAAAGTGATGAAGTTTAGGAAAGGTTTCATGCATAACAGATGTTAGAGGTTGGCTAAGGATAGGATTTGAAGGCCTAGTATGAAATTTGAGTCTGAAGTAGTTTGGAGTTTCCTTGTCTGAAGAAGCCACGAGGAGAAAGGGAGCGGAGTTAGTGATCAATAAATATAATTGTACTCTGCAAGATTCGCTCTCTTTCCAAGATCTCTTCTCCAAGACCACTTTCTGCATGTAACACCAGGAGAATGTGAGTGAACAAAGTGTTCTCTATTATTGCATCTGAGCACATGTTGTCATCATTGATTAAACTTTCACCTGCAAGTAACATTGTAAGAATAAACTAACTTTGCTGAACAACAATCTTCTGATGTCTTGGAATCTTTCTGAAGAAGATATACGTTGAATTATTATTTAACATTGGCCAGCCAAGCCGCGGTTTCATCTGTTTTTCAATCTGAATCAATGGGGATTATTTGCAGAAGTTGCAGAGACCAGAGAATACAGACGTGAAGAAAAAAAAAGAAGATTGAAGCGGACAAAAGGATTTCCAGTGAGGGGAACCTGCTGAGAGAAATAGAAGATTTCCAGTGAGGCAGAAGTCAAGGATTAAAAGGTTAGTAAAATGAATTTTATTGATAAATATGCTGATGAAAGTAAAATCCAGTTTAAATTCTTATCGTGTAAGTGTTCAGATGAAAAGTTATGAGTGATTTGTGGGAACAAGTTAGCAAACAAAATCAGTTGATTGATAAAAAAAATTACTTTGTTAACTAAAGAAAAAAGAAAGTTGCAAATATCTTAAACATTGTTAAAATCTATAATGTAATGGTTTTTAAAGGTGAGAATGTGCATATTTTTACTGAGACCAAGCAATGCACAAACTGACATGTTAACACAGCGCATAAAGGATTTTGAAGAGCAGATTGCTACATCTAAAATTAAATGTGTGCATGGGAACAAAAAGGAATATCAACTCTGCATGTACACCAGGAGCATGTGAGTGATCAACGGTTTCTCTATCATTGCATCTGAGCACATGTTGTCATCATTGATTGAATTTTCATCTGTAAGTAACAGTGTAAGAATAAACTAACTTTGTCTGCTTAACAAAATTTTCTGATGTATTGGAATTTTTCTGAACAAGAAATAATAAGTGGAATTATTATTTAACACTCTCTCTTGAAAAATGTAGCCTTTCCCATTTTGTGATATTGCCATTCATACATATGTAAAACTCCAAAGCATGACGTTGTCAAGGGGGATACTCCTGGAGCAGGTAGGACCTCGGTAGCTGGAACAGCAGGGAGCGTGGATTGTTGGGGTCACGGGCTGTGGTTGGTGGCAGGCGGCAAGCAGGATCGTCGGGGTCATACGCAGCGTTTGGTGGCAGGCAGCAAGCAGGATCGTCAGGGTCCAGGCAGGGGTCGGTGGCAGGCGGCAAGCAAGGATCTGAAACAAAAAAGAACACAAGCGCAGACGCGTGTGTGAGAAGATACAAAACATTGGTAAAGTCAATATTGAAAGGTATGTAATTTTAGCGCAGTTTGTACTAAGTTAGAAAACCAGATTAACTAAGGAGAATCATTAAAAAACATGTTGCTATAAAACATATACATGGCTGTCACGTCAGACGATGCCTCACTCCAGCGGTCCCCACTCTGTGCCCAGAGCATTGTGTATCCATTGCAACCAGACCCCCTGAGTGTAGGCTCAACCCTGTACTAGCCCTTAGGGCTACCCAAAACACAGGTCAAAACTAGCCAGACTTGGGAGCGAAAAAACTTTGGGTTTATTAAATGGGGGTACAACACATATTCCAACACACAGAACAGATACAAAAAAAGGAGGGAAACTCATGTAAAGAGATATTTACTGTCCTCCAGGATGCAACCTAGGCTAAGTGATCCTGGGCTTTTAGTCCATGTGAGCGCTTCAATCTGAGCCTAAGAACAGTTCACATAGCCCAACTCTAGTCCTTGGGTAACTTCCCAGCAGTTCTGGGAAGAAAATGGACAAGGACTAATATCCTCTAGGCTACCTAGCCCAGTCAAGTTGATAGACTCCTGGCTACTTGGCTGGTGTGGTGGGGACCGCTATCCATGAACTGTGGATACCCCAAAACATCCTGGTTCTCTACAAACTCCAATTATAAGCTATTGGGACATTGTATAGGGTACGGCAACCCAAACTCACCTTGGCAAACTTGATACCCTCTACTTCTCACTATGCCGCTTTTTTCTTCAATGCAACTACAATACACATCACTGCGAAATGCTCAAAGAACTAGATTGGTGATCACTTGAGTCTAGGTGCAAAGTTCACCTTTCCTGTCTTGCCTTCAAATACTTTCTGGGCAAGCTACCAAGCTATCTGAACAAGCTCCTCATGCCTACCACATGCAGCACTTATCATCTGAGATCTGACTCCAAAAGACTGTCATGGTCCCAAGGTTCAGCAAAGTATCTGTTACGGTTGTGCTCACCACAAACCGGGGCCGGACCGTGTGGCTGAGGCTGGGATATGAAATTACCGACCTTAGACCGCGCAGACTGGTCCGGAGTGCGAAGTTCATAGTCAAACAGGCCGGGTTCAGGACTGAGAGAACAGCGTAGTCGTTGGACGAACCAGAGTCGGGATAGGAGATGTCCGGGTAGTTGTAGTCCAAGCAGGGAGTCGGCAACAGGAAATCAAGCAGGTCCTCCTGCTTCAGCGTAATCGCTGCAGGTCGGGAACGGGGTTTGCGTGAGTGGCGTCCACGGCCCATGGCACCGGTCTAGGAGAGGGATGACAGAATGGAGTGGGCACACCACCAGGCAGTACTGGTAAACCAGTACTTCAGAGCAAGAGTTCAATCTGGCCTCTGCGAAGGGAGTCCAAACAGCAACCTCTACTAAGGGTAGAAAAAGCAGGTCTCTGGGGTACTTCAGCGCGGGAGTTTAAGCTGGCTTCTGCGAAGGGAGAAAGAGCAGCTGGCCACAGGGTCAAAACAGCAACCTCTGCAAGAGGTGTATGCAGCAGGTTGCTGAGTCCAGGCAGGCGACACAGGCCTCTGTGAAGAGAGGAACAGCAGGCTTGCGGAAACCAGGAACACAGGCCTCAGCGAAGAAGCTGCAGGCTACGAGGGAACAGGAACAACAATCAACAGAGATTAGTAAAGAGAGATAACAAGCCAGGAGGCTTGTGGCAAAACACAGGTAACATCCAAGAAGGATTATGCTTGGCAGAGAAGCATTGTGGGGAATGCAGTATTTAAAGGTCAGGGAACCAATAGCAGAAGGGTCGTGTGACAGCATTGCTCTAATGACTGATGCCAGGCTGGGGCTGCAGTCATAGCTTGCACAGCTGCTGTAGATACCAGAGGGAGTGTTCCAGGACTGCACATGTCTGCAAGGCAAGGTAAGCAGTAAACTGAGGTGTGGATTCATTACAGTATCAGGCCGCTCCACCTCTTACCGTGCACCCCAAAACTGGAACAATCTACCGGAGACTCTCACATCCACCACCAGTTTAAGTTCTTTCAAAACTAAAGATGCCTCACATTTTAATCTGGTCTGTAACTGTTATGTACGTCTATAATATATATTATTTCTAACTGTGCATGCAATGTCTTGTATATAATGTATACCCTGTTAACTTAATGTAACTATGTATTTGTAACCTTGTATTATTTGTCATCCTTACTCCGGACATACTTGAAAATGAGAGGTAACTCTCGATGTATTACTTCCTGCTAAAACATTTTCTAAATAAATAAATGCCAGTTTATTTACTTTCGCAGCAATAAAACCACCTCATTATATATCACATGGGAAGTGATCAGCACCTACTACTCTTTAGTAACGCCCCCCTATAACTCTGTCCTGTATTACATACCTCATACTTTATCTTTAGGAGTTGTTCAAGGATCCTTGCCACTAATCATTATATCTCCCAGGCTTCAGTAAATACAGTAATCCCATAGAACAGGGGTGCATAAAGTTTTTTTGCTGCGCCCCCGTGTGCCAGTCCCAGCGCTTGCGCCCCCCTTTCAGTGACCCCACGTGACGTCACGTGACCCAGAAGCGTCATTTGACGCGTGTTACCATGACGATGCGTTGCCTCACATGACCCTTCGGCATCATTTGATGCAGCGTTGTCATGGCCGGCTGAATCACGGTAAATTGAGGTTGCAGAGGCCTCGCACGGTCCCCCAGCATCTCCTTTAAATGCCTCGGGGAAGAGCGTGGGGCCTCTGCAACTGCCGCGCCCCCCAGAAAAATCCCACGCCCCGCAGTTTGAGCACCCCTGCCATAGAATATTCAAGCACTTAATAATTTCTTCCCTCTTTGTGTTTTTGCTGCAGCGCAGAATGGTTTTAACAGCATCTTGACAGATAGCTCTTCATTCACAATATCAAACTCCTCCATGAAGTTTTTGGTCCTTCCATTCATGTGAATAAAGATGTCCTAAAGATCTATAATACTAGTGTTAAAATGAAAACCCGATCCTTCCCGTATTCCTCCAAGCAGGGCCGGCTTGATGGCAGTTCCAACGGTTTCCCCTGCACTGAGTCTTGCGCTTACAGAGGCCCCGCGCTCTTCCCCACAACAATTACATTGATTGTTTGGTGAGAGTGTGGGGCCCCCCTTAGGATCTCTTACCTGGTCCGCCGGCATCTCCTGGCATTTCCTCCTACAGCGGCATGTCATCATGGCACTATGCCGTATAATGGGGTCGTGTTGTGATGATGCATGGTGACGTGATGTCACGTGACACCACGATGCTGAGACGTCTGAGGAGGACCAGATAAGAGGCCCCACAAAAACCCCTTCACCGAGCCTCGCAAAAGTACAAGCCGGCCGTGCCTCCATGTGCATACACTATGAGTAGCATTGTCTTACATCTGATGAAAACAAGTGATTATCCGGCACCTCCAGAAGTATTAAAGTCCAGAACTTAATTAATAGAGTCCAAGACAGTACATGAATTCAGCAAATATAAATAATCAAACCGTATAGTAGTGTCCTGAAAAAAAAATCCGAGCTGGTAGGAGTCTCCAAATGGCTGGAATTGACAATCAAATTACTAGGCGAGAACCCTATTGGATCTATGCATTAAAGACCCTTTCCCCCCCAACGGGTTACATTTAGATTTTGATCTGGGAGTTTTTCTCATGGCTCAATAATCTTTCAACAGTCATTGGCTCACTGTCCCTGCCTCCTCTCTTTTCACCTGGTCAATATACATTTGTTTATTATTAGAACATCAGGAAGTTTTACCAACATTGATATTGCTACTTACATTCTGTTAACCTTCATTATATGTACATAATTCATCAATATATTGACTTCAGCACACATTCTTCAGCATCACATATGGCAGTACATCTCACTCCATTAATTTTTAGATTCAACATATACATAACACATATGCAGTATTTATGTTAGTATGTTTCATGTCACTATTTGCATTATCTATAATTGTAATGCTATGTAGGTATTGTATGTATGTATGTATGTATGTATGTCTTTATTTGTATAGTGCCATAAAATGTACATAGCGCTTCACAGTAGTAATACATGTCATATAAATAGCAAATATAAATAACACATCATGGGAATAAGTGCTTCAGACATACTGTAAAAGTAACATTAAGGAAGGAGTCCCTGCTCCGAGGAGCTTACAATCTAATTGGTAGGTAGGGAGAACGTACAGAGACAGTAGGAGGGAATACTAGTAAGTGCGTCTGCAGGAGGCCAAGCTTTGTGTCATGTGTCCATGATTATCCAGTGCTACTCATATGCTTCTTTAAGCAGATGTGTCTTAAGGTGGGTCTTAAAGGTGGATAGCGAGGGGGCTAGTCGGGTATTGAGGGGAAGAGCATTCCAGAGGTGTGGGGCAGAAAGTGAGAAAGGTTTAAGGCGGGAGAGAGCTTTAGATACAAAGGGGGTAGAAAGAAGACATCCTTGAGAAGAACGCAAGAGTCGTGATGGTGCATAGCGAGAAATTAGGGCTGAGATGTAATGAGGGGCAGAAGAATGTAAAGCTTTAAAAGTGAGCAGTAGAATTGAGTGTGAGATACGCGATTTAATCGGAAGCCAGGAGAGTGATTTCAGCAGGGGAGACGCTGAGACAGATTTAGGAAAGAGTAGAGTGATTCTGGCAGCAGTGTTTAGGATAGATTGTAGGGGAGACAGGTGAGAGGTAGGAAGGCCGGACAGCAGGAGGTTGCAGTAATCGAGACGTGAGAGAATGAGGGCCTGAGTCAGAGTTTTAGCAGTTGAGTAACAGAGGAAAGGGCGTATCTTTGTGATATTGCGGAGGAAAAAGTGACAAGTTTTAGAAACGTTTTGAATATGAGAGGAGAATGAGAGAGAGGAATCAAGTGTGACCCCTAGGCAGCGTGCTTGGGCTACTGGGTGAATGATCGTATTTCCAATAGCAACGTGGAAGGATGTAGTAGGGCCAGGTTTGGGAGGTAGTATAAGGAGCTCTGTTTTTGCCATGTTAAGTTTCAGTCGGCGGATGGCCATCCAGGATGATATTCCAGAGAGGCATTCAGAAACTTTGGTCTGTATAGCAGGTGTAAGGTCAGGGGTTGAAAGGTAAATTTGTGTGTCGTCAGCATAGAGGTGATATTTAAACCCAAAAGATGTGATTAGGTCACCTAGAGAGAGTGTGTAGAGAGAAAAGAGAAGGGGTCCCAGGACAGAGCCCTGGGGTACCCCCACAGAGAGATCAATAGAGGAGGAGGAGGTGTTAGCAAAAGAGACACTGAAGGTACGATGGGAGAGGTAAGAGGAGATCCAGGATAAAGCTTTGTTCCGAATACCAAGAGTATGGAGAATGTGAAGGAGAAGAGGGTGGTCCACGGTGTCGAATGCTGCAGAGAGGTCGAGTAATATGAGCAGAGTGTAATGACCTCTGTCTTTGGCAGCGTGGAGGTCGTCAGTTATTTTAGTGAGGGCTGTTTCAGTAGAGTGAGCAGTGCGGAAGCCAGATTGTAGAGGGTCTAGTACAGAATAGGTGTTGAGAAAGTGTAGCAATCGAGAGAATACAAGACGTTCAAGGAGTTTGGAGGCAAAAGGCAGGAGGGAGACAGGTCGATAGTTAGAAGGACAGGTAGGGTCAAGCTTGCTGTTTTTGAGTAATGGTATAACGGTTGCATGCTTGAAGGATGAAGGAAAGGTACCAGAGTAGAGGGAAGAGTTAAAGATCTGTGTGAGCATAGGGATTATAGAAGGAGCAAGAGGTTTTAGGAGATGGGAGGGAATGGGGTCAAGTGGGCAAGTGGTAGAGGGCGAAGAGGAGATCAGCAGTGATACATCCTCCTCCGAGATAGCAGAAAAAGAGTCAAGAAAGACAGGAGGAGAGTTGGGAAGCATTGTGGGATGGGAGGAGGCAACAGATGGGATGTTCTGCCGTATGGACTCCACCTTTTTCTTAAAAAAGGTATTGTATGTTAAAGGTTTCCAGCGCACGAGTACCAGACATGCGGAAGAGCCTGTGATGTCTTTCGGGACGGGAGAGACCGGCATTTCTCAATTCAATCCTTCCACATCGGGATACAGAGACAGATGTATATGTACTTGATGGGCGAGCCTACATTGCAGCCATTCATCCGGCCTGAGGGATCCATTTCTACAGCAGCACCCTCTCTGTCCATGCTGAGCACCACCACTGTATTGATAGTACTCAATGCCCACATTTATCCTACTTGTAAGTAGGATTTACATTTTTCTACTTGAAGACAACCTGTGCCACATCACCTTATAAATTCATTTTTATTGTGTATTTGAATAGAATAAATTGTTGTTGTATTTTTAGACAATTTCATATCACGTATCTGTTTGTCTTTTACGGTTTGTTTGTCTGTGTGTTTTGTGTGTGTTTTGTCTGTTCATACTGGTGTGTTCCCAATTTCATTTTTTGTTTCCATCATTCCTTTTCACAATCACATTTATTATACAGTATCACACTATATTTTTCTGTTATTTTTCCTTTTCATGTCCTGATGACCATCTTTCTGCCATTTGGAGACTCCTACCACCTTGGATTTGTTTGTCAGGACATTACTGTATGTTTGATTATTCATATTTGCTGAATGCATATGCTGTTCTGGATTTTAATACTTCTGGAGGTGCCGGATAGTCAATTGTTTTCATAATATGTGTATCTAATTTTGATCAATCAGAGGACCTCCCCAGAAGGCCTCATACCCACTTCAAATTCATTCACAGTTCGTCTTTTTGAACTCACTTTTAGGTTTTATAGCTCACTTTAAGTCAATTAGTCATTATTATTATTATTACAGTATATCTGAATCGATTCTTAGTGTATTCACATTTTTTAAGCAATGGGGCTTCACACTTTGTTTGTCCATATACATTGTCTTACATCCACTAATACAAATTCCTTCACTACTCTATATCCCTGTCGTAATTGGATGAGCGAGCAAAGCGAATAAATCAACTAGACTTTGTGGCCACTTTGGGTGTGTTTGATTTTTTTTTAAAGTATGATCTCTCTCCACAGGCCAAATGCCTTGACCGAATCTGATGACATTTTGAGGGCAATTTTTTGCCGAGCTCACTTACATCTGCCAGAAGTTTCAACCACATCGGTGCATTCCCCAACTTGGAATTCATTTTTTGAAGTGATAGAATTTTTTTTAATTGTACATATCATCAACCGGATTCTTGATTTATCAATGTGCAACTTGTACTACATTTTCAAACATATTGCTTGAACCATTAAATCTTGTTAACTTTAGTAAGTATTGCTTTGTACAGACGTGTCTCATCTCTCCTGCTGGTTGTCACATTCTGTTTGCACTTCATGGCGAGGCTGTATCTTTCCTCATCGATATTTGAGCATAGTTGCTAGAATAATTGTGTATTCGTAGTTGACAGTGAGCTGCTAGGACTTGAGAACTGTAGTATTATATAATGAGTGTATATATTCTAATATACATATAGATATTCCGTGCACTACTTAAACTCCCAGTATAAATAGTATGATAAAAGTACTTGGTCACAGCGCTCTGTCTTAAGGCCAGGTTTCTCGGCTCTTCAAGGTCCTACCAGGGGACCCCCAATATCATGAAATGAAAGAAAAAGAGACAAGTACCCCCTTGCTTAGTAAAGTGCAAAAAGTATATTATGGGCCACAAGACCCGATTCTCACTTACATATGTTATTATAGTACAGCATTTGAGAGTATATTGGAAAAGGATTTTCACAGTCACGGCGGTGCTGTCCATGTGTAGGAAAGTGCCGTGAGGTAGGGTGCCAGTTGAGCGCTGCCGCTGCAAGCAAAAGGAGGGCCCCTGGCATCCATGCTTGTCTCCACACTTCTGGGTTCCTCGCATCAGCGTCTGGAGCCTGATGTCACACGTCAGAAAATGGCAACTTGCCAGCAAGACTCCAAATTCCGTGGGTCTCCTCTGGTTTGAAGAACCAGTTACATCTGAATAGTATTGTAATATCTATCTATATGGCAAAACTATGTAGATGTAATGATGGTTTCAATTAAATAAAATGTCATGTTGAGCCTTTATTTTACATGAAATACACTCCATTTAGGCTTCAAAAATATCTGTAAAATCAAAAAACAGACAAAAATTGATTGAGAGGGCTTTTCAGGCATTGTGACCGACATTATCAACTCCCACAATGCACGTAGAGCCAGCAAAAGGGTGCTTTCATAGTCGGATCGCTTGTAGCAAAGGGGTTGTCATGTAACAGTATTCTTTAATACTTGTCAACTATGTAAGAAAGCACAGTTCTAATCAATATATTTTTTATTGTCTCACATCTTGTTTTTATTCTCTGCATACGGCTATGTCACAGGAAAGCATTGTGTTAATATCTGACTTGCCATGTTAATTAATTGGCTGAACAACGTGTTGAAAAATCGTAGAATTGTGAACCATATTAAACAATATCATAAAGCTTAAATACAGGTATTTTCCCTCACCCCTTAATAATGCAAAAAAGTAAGTCGCATTACACAAATGAATCTACTGCATTTTAATTGTGAAATATACATGATTTTTCTCTCTGCTATTAACAAGAAGAAGAAAAAAAAAGTTGCTAGGCAACCGCAAAGCAATTTATCATTACTACACTGACAGCATTTCCATTTAGGGTCTTAATGGAGTGAAATCTCAGTTGCAAAAGCTGACAGATGTTAAATGTTTGCACTAGATGAGGGAAATTAGTTTAGAGGAGCTGCTAATAAGCTGCTAATAAAGTAATTGAACATTGCTAAATTAGCACTTGTGTAGTGTTATGTTAGTTTACACTCTGTGCTGTATTATTTCATTTATTTACTGATATTCTCCTAGGATGTGAAAGGATTTATAGCTTATGTAGCCAGGGTCCCTCTGGTCCCCCTGGCTGTCGGTTCCGTTCCCCCTTACCGTCAGTTGCTGGTGGGTGGTGATGGGCTGGCCGGCGGCTCCCTTTGCAGGGCGCCACCATGTTTAATGTGTCCGCGCATGCGCTGAGGCTCGCACATGCACAGAGGCAATCCGGCGGCCATGATGCGGTTGGCGTGAGGTTCGCGTATGCGCAGTACGGGGTTGGAGTCGTGACGGCCATTACAGTTAGTGCAGGTGCTCTTGGAGGTTGCGCATGCGCAGTACGGGGTTGGAGTCGTGGCGGCCATTACAGTTAGTGCAGGTGCTCTTGGAGGTTGCGCATGCGCAGTTAGCAGCGGCCATTACATTGTCGCGCATGCGCAGTGCAGATCGTGCACCCGGCCCCAATACAAAAGAGGGCCATGGGGAACTACAGCCCCCAGAGTGCTTAGGGGCAGGTAGGTCACCTGACGCCAGGGAGCCAATAGGGCTACAGGATTCCCTGAAGGAGAGATACATTTGGCGCACTCAGGACAGGAAGAGCAGTAGGAGCTGGGACACTGACAAGGGAGGGTGTAGGTGCAGGGAGGCAAGTAGCCCCTGCACAAGGCCAGAGACCCCCCCTAGGCCCCAGCTAGGCCCTACTCATCATAGAGTGTAATTGCTATAAGGGAAGGCCCCTTCAGTTAGGGACTTTGCCCTTTAAGAGTTAGGTAAGTCAGGGACACAGCTGAGTGCGATGTGGCCTGGCAAGTGAGGTCTGGGACCAGACCTGTCTCACTACAGATAAAGGGACTATCTGTATGATGAGATTATTCTGTTGGAAGGAGGACACCATCGCGGAGACTTCGGCGCTGGACACAGACGGGTCCTCTTCTTTCGTTCTGCTGTTCCCAGGTGCAGGAGCCCCGGGCAGGTACAATCATCAAGTGCACCAACTTTAACAACAGTCACACCCTTAAGGTATTGTGGGACTCTTGGGGACTCAGTGTGAGCTACACCGTGTTGGGAACAAGGTGGGGATACGGCCCTGTGAAGTCTGGAGGATAGTTGTATTATTAGAAGTTGAAATCCAAGGATTCCTGCGGTGCACAGCCAAGTAGAGTAGCGGACCAGCAAGGTGTGGGTTAAAAATATATTTTTAACCCACACCTTGCTGGTCCGCTACTCTACTTGGCTGTGCACCGCAGGAATCCTTGGATTTCAACTTCTATTTGAATATTGAGCGTGCTGCACGCAGCAAAGGAACCAGCCTTTCGTGAGTATTCTATTTTTCCTTCACATGGAGACGTGATGACCTGGAACAGTGCTGCAGCATAAGGGTTTGGTATGGCGGAGTCCTACACAACAATGGTATGTTAACCCTTTATTTACTATGACACATGGACTATTGCCATTACATTAAGTGTCTTTGCTGCATTCAAATAGCACTGGGTCAAAATACTCTATCTCTTGGCTGATATAGTTTCCTGTTACCATGATATGTGGACTTAAATCTGTTATTGACTAACAGTTCAGAATTGGATTGAGCACTGTTTTTGGGACACATATCCCAAACCACCGACTAGTTGTATTATTAGTGATCTATATAGAGTGTTATGTAATGTGTTACACATAGTCTGTTACAGTAAAGCCCTTTCTATTTTTACCAATGTGTATGTGTTCATTGTAATTGTGTCCTGTGAGGGGCTGCTTCCACTCTGCTGGGATCCCTCACAGGTGGAGGCGCTGCACCATATGTAAGAGTAATTCACCTCAGGCTCTCAGCGGCAGAGGCTTAGGCTCCTGCGAGCCAACAGGTAAAGGGCAGCACCAGTAGCTATTTATAGCCCACCCTCCGATCTCACTTCGGGGTGGGGGAAACAGGGCTACATTTATATTCATGAACTATTCTTTTGAGAGGGATTTCCTTTTATAGCATTTTACTTGTAGCATATTTATCGCTTGTATACATACAGTAGGTAGGTATGTATTTGTCATCTTAACGCTATGCCCAGGACATACTTGAAAACGAGAGGTAACTCTCAATGTATTCTTCCTGGTAATACATTGTATAAATAAATAAGTAGGTGTGAAAATGACAATTTTGGTAGCAATTTATTGAATTAGAATCGGCTTTTCCTACCTATTGCAAATATGTGTGGGCAGAGGAAGGTCCATATTAAGGAGATGGGAGTATAAGGCTAGGTCCATGCTGCTGATGGCGGCGCAAGCAGTGGCGTGCGCACCTTACACCAGTCCCTCTCCTCCTTTCTACCTGGCCCCGGTGTCTCCTTGCTTGTTGTCCCACTTCACCCTGTGGCGCGTCAGACAGCAGGGGATACAACTCAATTATGTTCCTGTGCGGTGACGCATCACATGGTGCGCTGTGAGCCAATGAAGAGGGGAGATCGCCGGCTGCCTGGCATGAATAGGGGGGGGGATGGAGGTGGATATATCAGTACACATACATACAGTACAAACTGGCTGCCAGCGGACCTCGTTTTCCCAGTGTTCGTATGCACTGTGTGCACTTATGTGCTAAAACCCCATCAATTAAGATAATCTTGCTTAATCCATCCATTGCTGGAGGGGACCTTGCGATGCCCCTTTCCCTTCAGCACAGAGATACTTTTCTTGGCATACCAGGCATGCTTACTGTAATTCAAAGCAAAATAAGACTTTTGTTTGTGTATAACAACGCTACCCTATTAAAACAACCCAGTCTTACACACACACACACACACGCACACGCACACACACACACACACACACACACACACACACACACACACACACACACACACACACACACACACACACACACACACACACACATAAAATTATTATTGTATTATTATTAACAGAGGCTTTTGACTCATTTGTACATTTTGGTAAATGTTATAAATGTGAGGTTGCAAAGTTTGTGATAGTAAATACTCCTAAAATGGAATTTTACTATGACTAAAATATGATACTACTCATTTCACATCTCTTTCAGTATTCAGAGTACTTAGGATTGTAGGTAGAATCTTGCAGGTATAATAGGTCCCAGCACAGAATATCTCAGGATTTAGAGGGGAATAGATTTTTTCCATTGATGCAATCATAGAACAACAAATTGAACACACACACACACACACACACACACACACACACTCCTTTTCAGCATCTTCTCAAAACAATGGCAGCCTATCAAGTTCATGGCCGCGCCCACCTGCCCCATTTAGGCCACACCACTGCGCCTCAGATTGCTGCAGAAAGCTGCCTACAGACCGCAGATCGCGGTTTAACGCTGTGTACGCGCCGCAAGGCACGCGTGCCGGTGCGTGCAGTGGGACCTTAGCCTAAGAGAAAGGGTGGGTGGTGGGTGGTGGGTGGTGGATTCAGATTTTTCCAGCTAGCAGAGGAGCTGGGAAGTGTTTGACGTTTAAAGGCAGAGATTGGCTGTGATTGACTGATTAATTGCTTGCTACACTGATGTACACTGAACTCCCATGCAACAAATACAGGCGTTCCAATTTACTTGTGATTTGGAGATCGCTGAATCTCACCCAAAAATATATAGAAAAAATATATAGTGTAATATATCAGTATATATATATTACATATATAATGTCATATATCAGGAATGTACATAAGAATAATGGAAATCCTACTCACATGGCCATAGAAGGATAAAAGAAATTGGGAACCATCTATAATATGTCTGGAGGCTCACAGTTCCGTTCTTCCGACATCCAGTAAAATCAGCTGCCCTAGATAACGCTCTTTGCAAAGCAGCGTGTCCCCATGAAAGGAAAGAAAGAAAACCCAATGGTGTGTTTTGATATTTCTAAAATATAATTAAGACAAATGTTTGTGCACTTAAACTTTTCAGTTTCTTTATAGCATTACAAAATATAACGGAGAGGCACTGAGACTTGTGATTCTGGGAAAAAACCTCACCGATGCTTCACTGTGACATGCTTGTCTCAAATCAGGAGGCGGACCCGCAGGGCTGAGGTAGGGATGTAAATGTTCCAGCAATAATTGCAGAAATTATGAGAAATGCGTAACTACATTGTGGTTTGGTATAAGGACTTGACATGACTTGACTTGACATGATGTCCATTCAGCAATTGCAGGGATAGCAATTTAGAATAACGGGACAAGCATTGTGTATACAGTGAGATTTTAATTAGGAAACGCCTAAATTTGATAACGTCTTCAGCGAGCAAGGTCAATTTACAATGGATGACTGTAGCAGCCACTCTTTGTATCTAGTTTTAAACACCTGCAAATTGACTACACACAACTCACTGGTTGCCCTGTGCAAAGGGGTTCACTTTTGCCATCTGGCGGAAACACGTAGAACTGCACCCAAACAAATCACAATCACATTAATCACGGAAAGTCAACAACGGTAAACATGCATGGGATTGATAGCCTTCACGGAAGATTAACAAGTGAATGCCACGTGGAATACAGCAGACTTTACGAAAACGGCGCAGAGAAATGATCGAATAATGGCCGCTGCATCTGTATCCAGGTGTTAAGCAGATCTTATCTGAAGTACCAATATTTCATGGTTATAGGGATGGAGAACCCCAGTCCTCAAGGGCCACCGAAAGGCCTAGCAACACAATCCTTTGGCTTTTCATTTTTTGGCATAATTCTATAGATGTCTGTACTTGTAAGAAGTTGTTACCAGCTCCTTTTAGAAGCATTTTAAACTATTGTGTGTCATTTGGTATAGTTTGTGATTCAGTGTTTGCTCCATGCCAAACAGTAATTACATTCTATACAGCTCATGTTCCTTCTATATTTAAGTGTGTTCAATATGAGAATAAAGAAAACCGTGAAAGAAAGTGGGAGTTAAGGGATGCGAGCCAAGAAAGGACACTGCAGTGGTGATAAATAGAAATGTGTTACATACTGCAGCATAACTTTAATGCCTACCGGCTATTTAAATGCTATGGTGCTGTTTCTTTAAACCTCTTCCATCTTTCGTAACTGGGTCAGCTAAATGTCAATTACTATGAATGCCAGTGTTTGTTGAGAAAACTAGTGAACAACAGAGCATATGATGTGAGTGGATATCGTTGAGAATAAGGTTATGAATTCCTGCTGTACTGTATGTACAAAGCAAAACGTTTTATTCTTCATGCAGAACCAAAATTGAATAGTCCTTGAAAATATGAAATACCTTTTTTGTGAAATACCTTTTTTGTTCTTTACATACATGCCTACACTTTCATTTTAATAGTACACAAAATAATTGTCTTATAAACAATGTCTGGCTTCCACTTATAATGGCATAAGGCATATAAAATGGTAAGCAAAAAGAAATGGCTTCAGGACTAGATCTCCTTTTTATACATGTAATGTGATAGAAAATTAGATTATTTTGCAGGTAATTATTCTCACGGTAGGTTAAACTTTTACCAGGGATCACAAACACCAGGCAGAACAAGTTAACAAGAGTTAAATAACGTACGTTTATTCTGGTTGGAATCAATAGGGAGCAACACACAGCACAAGCTTACCACAAACTTGGAGTACAGGGGAATCCTAGCTCGCTAGGTCCAGGGCGCTGCCGGAGCAATCACCCAATATGCCTCCTTGATCCATGTGCTCTTCAATCCCAGTAACAAAGGATGCTGCCTCTGGTCTACAGCTCCCTTAGTAGCTGGTCTCTGAGACAAACCATGAACAACTGTTGAGCTGTGAGCGGTGTTAGCTTTTATACTTTCCTGGCCTCCATCTGAAAAATGGAAGACTAGGTGCTGACCAATCAGGAGAAAGGGGGCTGGAGGACAATGCTCCATCTTTGGAGTAGACACTTCATTAGCAGACAGGAGCATCCCACTTCAACTCCCATAACACTCCACCTAGCCTACACCAAGGCCAGCCCTCTGACTCATTGTGTGCCCATGACTCAGCCATTTGTTGCTAGCCAAGCCACACATTGAGTCTCGCAGACAAGTGCATTTACATAGTAACGATACATAATGACATCACTTAACATGCTATGACCAGGGTGGATGCTATTTTCTCACTTGGCTCGGTTCACCCTTGCTTTGGGTAGCCATCATGACGGCAAGGGCAGCAATCTGCTGGACCAATATTGTAGCTTGCCATGCTGCCCCTACCGTCACAATGATAATTTCTGTTTTTGTTTCTTATATAACACTAACAGTATACACAGGGCTGTACATAGAATTTCGCAGGTACAATGAGTCCATGTCCCGTAGAGCTTACAATCTAATATTTGCACCTGAGGCACAGGAAGATGAATAACTCACCAAAGGGCACAAGAATAACTGACAGGGATTCAAACCGTGTTCACCTACTGTAAAGTTATTTATCATCTCTATTAACTTTTGAGACCTCACAGGTCACATAACACATTTCACTTAGTATCATTACCCCATTAAATATAATTACAGTATTTGGGGGTTATTAAACTAAAGTCTCCCGGCTGCAAAACTGGGGCAAAGTCTGTGCAAAAGAATAGCACCCAATTTATCAAAAGGAAAACCCCCATTGCTTTCACCTTGGCCCCTTTGCAGAGGCACTTACCAGAACACACTCCTACTGTCTCTATACATTCCTCCTACGCACCACTTACATTGTAAGCTCTTTGGGGCAGGGGCTCCTTTTCATAATGTTGCTTGTATGTCTGAAGCACTTATTCCATGATGTGTTTAATTATTATGTCCCGTGTATTACCGCTGTGAAGTATATATTTTTTTAATGAATACGGCTCTATTTTTTCCACTAGTTTTCCCCAACTTTTGCAGTTGGGGGACTTTGCCCGCTTCTTTTAAAGGAACTTTAAGGTCTATTTATCAAACCCTCCCAGCTACCAAACTAGTGAAAACATTGCACTGGATTTATCAAAGAGAAGGATTCCCTTTCAACCCATGGAACTTCATCCTTTGATACAGGTACATGTGAAAATGTTTTTTTTGCACTGGTTGTTCACCAGTTTTTTCAACTTTCTTTTTTTTTACTGTTATAGGGGATTATTCACTCCCAGTTGCAAAACGAGGGCAAAATCAGTGCAAAGGCTTTGCACTAAATTATCAATAACTCCCATTGCTTTCAATAGGATTTAATTTCTTTCATACTATTGTAAGTTTTTTTTTTTGCACTGATTTTGCTTCAGTTCTGTGGCCGTGGGGCGTTAGTAAATAGACCCATGGTACCATGAATAAAGCGTCGGTGTAAGTGATTTTGTCATAAAACAGATGCACCGAAGAATAACAAGTTACAATGTGTCTATGCATAGAACACATTTTTACGTGTGCGCGCATCAACCTCTGGGCGGAGTTAAGGGAGGGGCTTGGATGTTGTCTGTGGCGCACATATGTACGTGACATGTAATATTAAACTCCAAGCATGCGCCGCTTGATGTAAAAGACAAACGCGAGTAGATGCAAACAATACTTAATGCATTCATTAATGTGAACATGATGCAAACCTTACTAAGACTAAGAAAATGTGCGTCGAATCTGAGAATGTAAAATGACATACCAACATATGCTGCTAATTAATATTAGGGGAGAAATAGTTCTTATGGGTTTTTTTTTTCTTACACTGTGCACTTTTCAAGCTCATTTTCAAAAAAACAATTCTTTATACATGTAACTTGTCAGTTATTTAGCAAGGCAAAAGCGGAGCAAGTCTGGGACAAATAATGGATCCAAATATATCAAAGAAAGAAAATTATTTTGCTTTCAATGGGATTTTTTATTCGATAGGAAAGGTGCAGATTTGAGATTACTTTTTTCTTGGTACTGTACATATGGGCCATTTAGTACTAACTAGTTGTATTATTAACTCTCATTTAGATCTACAGTATAAACTTTTATGGTGCCCTTGTAAACCTCCCAGAATATGTTCTTGTGGCCCTCCCAGAAATCCATGAAAGAGAGATCTCTGACCATGTTAGGATCAAAGAAGCACCTCCGAGGCAAGCAAAAGGTCCTTACGTCACGTGTTTGTAATCATATTAGAAAGTGACAATAAAATCCCCAAGTGCCAATATGACCAATTCTATTGTCTCTTTATTTCTTCCATTTTATTTAATACCGTTTCTAAAAATGTGCAGATTTCTTTTTCACTTCTGGTTCACACCTGCCCAAAGAATAAAAAGCTACGGGGTCTATGTATCAAGGTATAGAAATGTTTTTTAGAGCACAGCTGTGGCATATGTATTCTGGAGGCCAGGGTCATGTGTAAGATGATTAGCCTAGATAGTTTCAACTCGGCCCTCTTTTCAAAGCACAACAAGTTCTGTATCTTTTCTTTACTTTATTTGGGGAAAGCAGCATAAAAGACAGGCACTTGTGAAGAGATATTGGTGTTTAGATGTATGGGTGCTTTGTAGTTAAGGACAGGTGAAAAGGGTAATCCTGCCACTAGAGCAGTTACAGCAGGTACTCACTCAGCCAGTGATGAAGGTGGAAAAGGAAGTCCCAATGTATGCTGGGTAGCAAGATAGCCTGGGGACAGACCATCTGTGGGCAGAGCAGAGGGGGAGAAAGCAGGCTAGCCCATTTGGGAGAAGGGCTGGGGTTGCTATAGCAACTCACTGAAATGTCTAAGGAAACCACAACATGTAGCAATAAAGTTGAATTTCTGATACAGCAAGCTGCTGGGACAGGGGAAATAACACTGTGTCTATCACATGGGCACTGTACTGTCGCGGCCGAGTTTATTCGAGCATTTGCCCGGTCTTGGCCGCGACAGTAACCTGGCGCGCGCCCGGGCCGAAGCCTCGGAGGAGAGGCCCGCCGATCGGGGCTTCCCCCTCTCCTCTCCGGGTCCGCCGGGTCCCCCGGAACCCCCTGCCGCCGTCCCCCACATCGCGGGACACCAGGGCTCCCTCGGGGAGCCCTGGACGCGCGTGCAGGGGGCGCAGGCACCCGATGACGCGTGACCG
This sequence comes from Ascaphus truei, assembly GCF_040206685.1. Taxonomy (NCBI): domain Eukaryota; kingdom Metazoa; phylum Chordata; class Amphibia; order Anura; family Ascaphidae; genus Ascaphus; species Ascaphus truei. Next base: position 236,201,946 of record NC_134485.1, on the reverse strand, counting down.
CGCATCGGTGACGCGCGGCACGCCGAGGGGATGCCACTAGCAAGCCGGGAAATCTCCCGGCTTGCGGAACTGGCCGCACTCTAATAAAGTGTGCCGCCAGTGTATGTGTGCACAGAGCAAAACACATGCAGCTGGGAATGAGAAACTGACAGGCAGAACTGCAAGAAAAAAGGGTGGGGGGGTGAAACAGAAATGTAGTTCTTGTTCCATGACAATATGTAAGAACAGTTTCTTACATCTGATGTATAATTTAAGACTTAATCCACTTCAGATATAGAGGATTTTGTGGACAAATAATAGGCGAAAAAATGGTGCCTAGAGATGCATGATGTGATACATGTAATTGTATCCATGTAATCCTCCTGGACTCCTCCTACTGACACTCCCCAAATCGCAAAGTGGGGCAGATGAGGAAAATTGAAGAACATACTTTGATACATAGGTGCAGGATGAAAGTGTCCTGGTTTTGTGCTAAAATTGCCTTGATACATAGACCCCCAAGTTTTCTGTAATAGTTGGACTGTTTGCTGCTAGAACATAGGATTTGCTGCATACTGTAGGTAACTTGGTGCATACATAACTTGGTTATGGGGCTCGCTGAGCTATGTACTGTTTACTGAGTATGCTATTTTAAGCTTGATTAATGTGTAATTCAACTTCAACACTAATTAATTCCAATTTAGTATTGAATATTTATATGATTTTAAGATGGAAACGCTTCTGGTGTGATCCAGAATCTGGAGTTAATGCTGACTTATGTCTTCAGATCTCTGTGAGAAAGCAGGAAACCAGAATGAATGAATTCTGCTGCATCCTATAATAATCCCACTCTGCAGTTGCAAAACCCCTACGTAAACAGGAACCTCCCTCCCACACTCAGTGGTGTAGTCACAGAGCCCTGACGACATATTCTCTAGTACCAACGAGCTTCTTAGCATGGAGCCAGCAGGTCTGAACTTCTTGATTCGGCACGATAAATAGGATGGGGTCAGTCTTATTTAATGCACCTTAATAACTAGAAATATATTTTCTTTAGTAATCCTTAAATCATAATCTTCAGCATTGTTTCTGCGTGTCAGTCTTCACGCCTCTAATATTTAACCCAATTATTAATATGCAGATGGTTAGAAGTATGACGTTAATGCCTTTTTCTGTGTAGTTAGGCAACAAATACAGCAACAAAGGGTTAATGGAACACTTTAAAATACTTTCTCTTTCTGTATTGCTGTGGAGGTTTATCTCAAAGTGGCCTGCTCTGTGTTTATTGGGGTAATTAGTCCATCAAACAACAACTCTGGTTACAGTGAGGTGACACACAGATACAGTACAATACAGACTTTAAGTCAACCAGGCACATCCTAAAAGGCTGACCGTAAAACATTATAGATCCTCCATAAACCAGAGTAGAGGGTTTGAAAAGTTCAATATTCTTTTCCTTACAGATATACATGTAGCCCTTTTTGTGACTGCATGCACTAAGGAACTACGGTGTTGCATATACCTGTGGCTTCAGGAGCTCTGAACCTCCGCTAATTGGGAGCCTGGGGTCATTTATATATATGCACATCCTTACATTCAAAATGAGATATTTGTGATTTGATATGATTCACAAGAATAAAGAATATAGCGTTGTGACAGGAAACAGGGCTGCTGAGAGGGGGGCATAGCCGGGGCTGGTGTCCCGGTCCCGCATAGGGTCCAGCCAGCGCTGCAAATTCCCCCCAGACTTTGGCCAGGCCCTGCTGCTGGTCGCGGCCAGGCCCCGGCTCTCCGCTGCCTGTAGGACTTTTCCTCTCTCTGTCCCGCGCTGTCAAGCTTCCACTCCTGGCACGCGCCGGGGGCTCTGACATCAGCGCGCCAGAAGTAAGCTTGGCCCAGCTTCCAGCAGTGGAAGCTCGCCGGGGTGGGACAGAAAGGAAAGGTCCTGCAGGCAGCTGAGAGTCGGGGCCCGGCCACGACCAGCAGCAGGGCCTTACCAGAGGTCGGGGGAAATTTTCAGCACCAGCCGGGCCCCTCCAGCCAGCGGACCCCGCAGACACCGGGCCCGGCTTGACCCAAGGTAAGTCTGTATTTTTATATGTATTGGGGGGCTTGGGGATAGTTGTATATGTATTAGGGGGCATGGGGGAATTTTTATATGTATTGGGGCTTGGGAGTATTGTTATAGGTATTGGGGGGCTTGGGAAAATTATTATATGTATTGGAGGGCCTGGGGGAGTTTTTATATGTATTGGGAGGCTTGTGGGTATTTGTATATGTATTGGGGGGCTTGGGGGTATTTGTATATGTATTGGGGGGCTTGGGGGTATTTGTATATGTTTTGGGGGGCTTGGGGGTATTTGTATCTGTATTGGGGGGCTTGGGGGTATTTGTATATGTTTTGGGGGGCTTGGGGGTATTTGTATCTGTATTGGGGGGCTTGGGGGTATTTGTATATGTATTGGGGGCTTGGGGGTATTTTTGTTTAATGGATTGGGCTCTTTTTTAGATGTATTGTAGTCTTTTGTAGATGTATTGGGGTCTTTTTTTAGATGCACACTGCAGGTTGTAATCCAGACAAAATATTGTAATATTGTATTGGAACAAATAGGGCACTGCAACCAACGTTTCGGTCACCACAGAGGGACCTTCATCAGGGTTATCATGAAGGTCACTCTTTAGTGACCGAAACGTTGGTTGCAGTGCCCTATTTGTTTCAATACAATATTTTGTCTGGATTACAACTTGCAGTGTGCTGTCTCTCATTACTGGACGTCCATCTGGTAACTATCTCTACCTTATACATATGGGAAAAGTATCTGTGCCCTGCCTGAATATTTGTGTGCCAACTGCTCTTTTCTGTGATATATATATATATATATATATATATATATATATATATATATATATATATATATATATATATATATATATACATATATATATATATATATATATATGGATTATATGTGTTTTTTTTATATATGTATTGGGTAGGCGGGTTTTTTGTATGTATTTGGGGGGTGGGGGAGGTTGTATATATTTGCTGGGTGGGGATTTTGTTTGTATGTATTTTTGCAATGGGGGATGGAAAGTTTTTTTTAGGTGGAGGGGCCCGGTCAGAACTGTAGTTCTGGGCGCCGGGAAATCTGTCTGCAGCCCTTACGAGATGTCAGGCGGATTTAATGAAACCACATATGCTGGGAATAGTTACGATGCATCTGTCAGATGCATATTTCGCCCTCAAAAATTAAAATGATCATCTGAATAGATGTCTAATCCTGCATTTTGACCATCCGAACGCATTGATGTGGGTCACATTATTCCAGGAGTTACAGAAAGTGTGTAATCGGTTATTTTTATACTCTGAACTATTTTGAGTGTTTAATAAAAACTGTCCTCCATCCCCAGTCATTAATGTCACAGGAGATGGATGAGTGGGAGTTAAGGACACACCCACCAAAGGATGGCACTCATCTTTGTGACAGAGGGCATAAAAACGATGCATTTGGGATATCAAATTGAATTCAACATAGAGAAGTGAATTATGCCAATAAACATGTGGATTCTCATATGTAAACTTCAAGCCCTCTCTGAGGGATCTGATATTATGTGGTAATTTATTTAGATTTTCTGTTATCATCCCGTTATTTTCTGAAACTGTTGGCATTATTATATTGTATGTCTTTTAGATATTTAATCTAAAATGTAATAAGTACTGTATTTTGGCTCTGATTGAACATACAGATGCAGCCACCAGTATTAGATCACTTGTCTTGGAAAATCTGGTGCAATCTCCCAATAAACTGCAACATTTCTGTGAGATTTCTGCTGCCAGACTAATGGCCCATCGGATTAACACAGCAGGGGGTCCCTGCAATCCCATTCAGTTTGACCCCTGCTGTATTAATCCGATGGGCCAGTAGTCTGGCAGCAGAATCTCACTGAAATGTTAAGGCATGTTGAGGCATTTACTGTGAGATGCCTTAGTATTTACCCAGGCAAGTGATCGGATACTGGTGGCTGCATCTGTAGTACCTTTTAGAAGATATTAACCGCATTTTAGGAGACATTTTACTACATTGGGTTTGAGTGTTAATTACATATTTTTCCTAATAAACGGGACCAAGGACCCCGGAGGTTAGAACTTAAATTATTACTGGTGATGAAAGCATATTGAGTGTAGTGTGACGGATTTTTGGGGAGATATTGCTCATTTTGAGGGCACTGCGGGAGCTAAATGAGTCAGTAGGATAGCTAGAAGTAATAACCCTTTTCAAGTGCACTAGTCACTTGCTCACAGGTATGTGACAATAAGCATATTGCAGTTGATAGTCATATTAAAGTTTGCACTTTCAGCTTTGAATTAGGCTGTTTTATCTCTCACTTATGATAAATAATCAAAAGTAACATTTTACAATATCAGATCATGGCCATAATACACTAACTGGAGCTGGAAGACACCATACAGTTACTTGACTTGAATGGGCTGCGAGGTGTCTTCCAGCATCAGAAGGAGCCTTATTGATGAAAGAGTGCTTAATAAATATTGCCCAGTATCTTGGAACACTATCATTGAATGTAATAAAAGGTGGGAACACTGTGGTGCTGGTAGTGAGTGAGTAAAGTGAAACATTTTTAGATCTGAGAAAGCAAAAGGGGGCTTGTGAAAATCATGGAGTAGTCGTTTTCTAGATCTGGCATATCAAGTGATCCAAAATGGGTGAATACAGTTAGTATAATGGAGTCTGTGTGTTATTGCTATTTCCTGAAGATTAAAGTTCTACTAGCCCTATTGATTTTGGGGAAAATTAGATTTGAAGTATGTAGAATGTATGTATATCTTTATTTATATAGCGCCATTTATGTACATGGCGCTTCACAGCAGTAATACATGTGACAATATTATAACACAGTGGGAATAGCGTTTCAGGCGCGACTGTAACAGTAGGAAAGGGAGTCCTTGCCCCAAAGAGCTTACAATCTAAGTGCTAATTAGGGAGAACTTGAAGAGACAGTAGGAAGGTGTTATGGTAAGTGCATCTGCAAGAGGTCAGTGCATCTGAGATGTATAGCATCAGCCAGTGGAGCCACCCATATGTTTCGTTAAAGAGGTGTGTTTTTACAGTAGATAGATCTTAAAGGTGGAAAGAGAGGGTGCCAGTTGGACATTGAGGGGAAGTACATTCCAGAGTGAGAGGTTTTAGGTGGGAGAGGGCTTTAGATACAAAAGGGGTAGACAGAAGACATCCTTGCGCAGAACGCAAGAGTCGGGCAAATGTATAGCGAGAAATTAGGGCTGAGATGTATGGAGGGGCAGAAGAATGTACAGCCTTAAAAGAGTGGATCATTTTGGAAGTAATATGGGATTTAGATAGGAGGGAATGGGGCCAAGAGGGCAGGTGATAGAGGGAGAAGAGGAGATCAGTAGCGTCACACCCTCCTTTGGGACAGAGGAAAAGGAGTCGAGGAAGGTTGTAGTGTGTAGGTTGTGATTCCTTCTACACTTGAAGAAGAAATCTATAAGCTTCTAAAATCTCTGTACATTATAAATTAATCTATGAAAAACTCTAAAAAAAAAGTATCACCTACATCAAATATATTATTCCATTAAGATAAATTGTGCACTATGGTAAATGAACACAGCCAGGTACCCTCACAGGCACAGAGGGCAGCAGTGAGTCTTCCCATGTTGTTAGAAGACTAAAGTTCAAACCATGTTAACCAAATCTAGAAAGAAATATCTTTGCTCAAAAAAGTAGGAGAAGGTATAAGTGGACAGAAGTAAAATAACACAACGGAGGATTACATCTTGACTTTAGTAAGCAAGTTAAAATGTAGGTAATGCTCTTACAATGTGAGTAGAAACAAATGGCATATCTCCACAGCTTTATGACTTTCCAAACTCTCTCCTTGGCAACTGGTCCTGATAATGCTTTCACAGATCTAGCAAAGATTCTGCACGCATGCCGGATCACTCCAACCTCCACATCATTTTATTGGTTTTCATAGGTTTTACAGTAAAACCATACAATTAGCAGATTCACATTCACCATATTTATAGATAATATATTCACTGTATTTATCACTTAAAATGTATCACTTAAGATTGTTTGAGATTAACATATTATTACCTTACTAGAGAGCGCACATTTAGATTTATTTTTTTTAAATAACCAGTGGAGAGAACTGCCTGAAGTCTGATTTTGACTGGTTTAAACATTGATGTGAGAAGAAGTAATATGAATCAAGGCTATTGAGAAGATTAATTTAGAAGCTATTTGTAACTTGTCTAAAAAATGATTGGCAATGGCATATACCGAGTGTTAGAGTGTTTCAATGAGAGGGCAGCGGCCAAAAAAGGTTTTAGACAGAGTGGGCAATAGAGACACAAGCAGACAGCCATGAGCAGAGGGCAAGAGATAACCAGGGTTACAGAGATACATCTTATCTGAAATATAAGAAGGGATAAAGCATAGCTTTCTGTAAATTGGTGAAATGTTGTATAATAAATCTGGCCACACAGGCAACAAAGGGGTTACATGTGGCATGACTGTCAGTGTATGAGAACCCCCTTTTCTGTCAAGTTGCATGAAGTAAGCTGAAGAGATCATATACACACACTTGTCGAGATGTTTTCTCGCATGAGAGAGCACGCCATGATGCCACTTAGGCATGACCTGAAGCTATTGGAATCTTGCTAGGATACCATGTGCTTTAAGCTCACGTGGTTATCCTCCTCAGGCACTTATAACATGCAACCTATTAACCCTCAGTTGGATAAAATAGCTGCAATGTTGTGCTGCTTGACCTATTTAATGAGCTGTGATATTATTGCGCGGTAGCCTAGAATAATGTACATTTATTTTTTCTGTAAAACGAGAACCAGTTGAACATATCTACTTCAGGTTGCTCAGATGCAATTTATAAAAATGGTAACTAAGGGTAGGCACTTTATATTGTGTTTTGTTTCCTAAAAACTTGAATGTTTTGGTCTTCGATATTGTTTTGGTTCTAAAGAAATTCCATGATTTAGTCTTTGTTCTGGTTTTTCCAAAACTTGATCTGTTTGGTTTTGGAATTTTACCAGATTATGTAAAAAGCTCAAAATAAGCAAAACAGTGCTTAAAATAACTGTAAAATCTGAAAACAATAAAGGAAACAAAAAATTATATCAAATATATATATATATATATAAAAAAAAAAAAATATATATATATATATATATATATATCAAATAAAAATATCACTTGTGAACACATTCACATGTCCTAGACAGGTCTGCAACCAGTATCACCTAACATACAGTGCTTCCACTGCGGCAAAGGATTTTGGGAAATGCAAATGCAAATAAGCACACTGTGTCACTTTTTGCCTGAAATCCATGTTTACATGGAACCCTCGTAAACTAATGCTTGCTGTGTATGTATATGTATATGTATGTATATACACAGCCCTCACAGATCCGGTCGCAACGGCGACCAGATTTTACCCGCTGACGATCCGTCATGACGCCCGAGCAGCATGCGCGGATCTCAATTCCCCTGCTTGCACCGTGAAAAAAAATCCACCTACCTGATTGGTCTCCAGCCAGGCTCCATATGAGCTAGCGTGGTGAAGCCCATCCTCCTTTTCCATCCTGCACAAAGCAAGTAAGTAGAGCCCCATGCTTTCATTGCCTCCCATGCCCCCCGTTAGCTCCCATGCCCCCCCTTACCTCCCATGCCCCCCCTTACCTCCTCCTTATCTACCATGCCCCTGTGTGTGAGAGTATGTGTGAGTGTGGGAGGGGGAGAGCGTGTGTGTGTGGGGGGGGGAGTGTGTGTGTGTTTGGGGGAGTGTGTGTGTGGGAGGGGGAGAGTGTGTGTGTGTGGGGGGGAGTGTGTGTGTGGGAGGGGGAGAGTGTGTGTGTGTGGGGGGGGAGTGTGTGTGGGGGGGTGCGTGGGGGGGGAGTGTGCATGGGGGGGAGTGTGCATGGGGGGGGAGTGTGCATGGGCGAGGGAGTGTGCATGGGGTTGGGGGAGTGTGCGTAGGGGGGGAGTGTGCGTGTGGGGGGAGAGTGCGTGTGTGGGGGAGAGTGTGCGTGTGTGTGGGGGAGAGTGTGCGTGTGTGTGAGGCAGTGTGCGTGTGTGTGGGGGAGAGTGTGTGTGGTGGGGGGAGTGTGTGTGTGGGGGGGGAGTGTGTGTGGGGGGGGAGTGTGTGTGAGGGGGTGTGTGTGAGGGTGTGTGTGTGAGGGGGGGGAGTGTGTGTGTGGAGGGGAGTGTGTGTGGGGGGAGTGTGTGTGTGGGGGGGAGTATGTGTGTGGGGGGAGTGTGTGTGTGGGGGGGGAATGTGTGTGTGGGGGAGTGTGCGTGTGTGTGGGGCAGAGTGTGTGGGGTGGGGGGAGTGTGTGTGGGGGGGGGGAAGTGTGTGTGTGGGGGGGGAGTGTGTGTGTGGGGGGGAGTGTGTGTGAGGGGGTGTGTGTGAGGGGGGAGTGTGTGTGGGGGGGAGTGTGTGTGGGGGGGAGTGTGTGTGTGGGGGGGAGTGTGTGTGTGGGGGGAGTGTGTGTGTGTGGGGGGGGGGAGTGTGTGTGGGGGGGGAGTGTGTGTGTGTGTGGGGGAGTGTGCGTGTGTGTGGGGGAGAGTGCGTGTGGGGGGGAGTGTGTGTGTGTGGGGGGGAGTGTGTGTGGGGAGGGGAATGTGTGTGAGGGGGGAGTGTGTGTGAGGGTGTGTGTGTGAGGGGGGAGTGTGTGTGTGGGGGGGTGTGGGGGGGAGTGTGTGTGTTGGGGGAGTGTGTGTGTGGGGGGGGGGAGTGTGTGTGTGTGGGGGAGTCTGTGTGTGTGAGGGGGGAGTGTGTGTGTGTGTGAGGGGGGAGTGTGTGTGTGTGTGGGGTGGAGTGTGTGTGTGTGTGGGGGGTGGAGTGTGTGTGTGTGTGGGGGGGGGAGTGTGTGTGTGTGTGGGGGAGAGTGTGTGTGGTTGGGGGAGTGTGTGTGTGTGGGGGGGGAGTGTGTGAGGGGGGGAGTGTGTGTGAGGGTGTGTGTGTGAGGGGGGGATTGTGTGTGAGGGGGGGAGTGTGTGTGTGTGGGGGGGAGTGTGTGTGTGTGTGGGGGAGTGTGTGTGTGGGGGGAGTGTGTGTGTGTGGGGGGGGAGTGTGTGTGTGTGGGGGGGAGTGTGTGTGTGTGGGGGGGGAGTGTGTGTGTGTGGGGGTGTGTGTATGTGTGTGTAGGGGTGTGTGTGTGGGGGGAGGAGTGTGTGTGTGGGGGGGGGAGTGTGTGTGTGGGGGTGTGTGTGTGTGTGTGTGGGGGGAGTGTGTGTGTGTGTGAGGGGGGAGTGTGTGTGTGTGTGTGTGAGGGGGGAGTGTTTGTGTGTGTGTGTGTGTGGGGGAGTGTGTGTGTGGGGGGGGAGGAGTGTGTGTGTGTGTGGGGAGGGGGGGAGTGTGTGTGTGGGGAGGGGGGGAGAGTGTGTGGGGTGAGGGGGGGAGTGTGTGTGTGAGGAGGGAGTGTGTGTGTGGGGTGTGTGTGTGTGTGGGGGGGGGAGTGTGTGTGTGTGGGGGGGGGGAGTGTGTGTGTATGGGGGGGGAGTGTGTGTGTGTGTGGGGGGGAGTGTGTGTGTGGGGGGGGAGTGTGTGTGTGTGTGTGTGGGGGGGGAGTGTGTGTGTGTGTGTGTGTGTGGGTGTGGGTGTGTGGGTGTGGGGAGTATTGTGTGTGGGGGGGAGTGTGTGTGTGTGTGTGTGTGTGTGTGTGTGTGTGTGTGTGTGTGTGTAGTATTTGTGTGTGGGGGGGAGTGTGTGTGTGTGTGTGTGTGTGTGTGGGGTGTATTTGTGTGGGGGGGAGTGTGTGTGTGTGTGGGGGGGGGAGTGTGTGTGTGGGGGGGAGTGTATGTGTGTGTGGGGGGAGTGTGTGTGTGTGGGGCTGAGTGTGTGTGTGTGGGGGGGAGTGTGTGTGTGGGGGGGGAGTGTGTGTGTATGGGGGGAGTGTGTGTGGGTGGGGAGTGTGTGTGTGGGGGGAGTGTGTGTGTGGGGGGGGGGAGTGTGTGTGTGTGGGGTGTGTGTGTGGGTGTGTGTGTGGGGGTGTGTGTGTGGTGTGGCTGTGTGTGTGGTGGGGGGAGTGTGTGTGGTGGGGGGAGTGTGTGTGGTGGGGGAGTGTGTGTGTGGGGGTGTGTGTGGGGGGGGAGTGTGTGTGTGGAGGGGGGAGTGTGTGTGTGGGGGGGGAGTGTGTGTGTGGGGGGGAGTGTGTGTGGGGGGGGAGTGTGTGTGTGTGGGGGGGAGTGTGTGTGTGTGTGGGGGAGTGTGTGTGTGTGTGTGTGTGTGGGGGAGTGTGTGTGTGGGGGGGGGGAGTGTGTGTGTGGGGAGTGTGTGTGTGTGCGGAGTGTGTGTGTGTATGGGGAATGTGTGTGTGTGGGGAGTGTGTGTGTGTGGGGGGGAGTGTGTGTGTGGAGGCGGGAGTGTGTGTGTGGGGGGGAGTGTGTGTGTGGGGGGGGAGTGTGTGTGTGTAGGGGGGAGTGTGTGCGTGTGGGGGGGAGTGTGTGTGTGTGTGTGGGGGAGTGTGTATGTGTGTGTGGGGGTGTGTGTGTGTGTGTGGGGGGGAGTGTGTGTGTGTGGGGGGGAGTGTGTGTGTGTGGGGAGTGTGTGGGGAGTGTGTGTGTGTGCGGAGTGTGTGTGTGTGCGGAGTGTGTGTGTGTGTATGGGGTGTGTGTGTGTGTGGGGAGTGTGTGTGTGGGGAGTGTGTGTGTGTGTGTGAGAAGTGTGTGTGTGAGGAGTGTGTGTGTGGGGGTGTGTGGGGGGGGGGGGAGTGTTTGTGTGGGGTGTGTGTGTGTGTGTGGTGTGGCTGTGTGTGTGTGGTGGGGGGAGTGTGTGTGGTGGGGTGTGTGTGGGGGGGAGTGTGTGTGTGGGGGGAGTGTGTTTGGGGGGTGTGTGTGTGTGTGGGGGGGAGTGTGTGTGTGGGGGGGAATGTATGTGTGTGGGGAGGAGTGTGTGTGTGTGGGGGGGAGTGTGTGTGGGGGGGGTGTGTGTGGGGGGGGAGTGTGTGTGTTTGTGGGGGGGATTGTGTGTGTGTGTGTGGGGGGGGGGAGTGTGTGTGTGTGTGTGTGGAGGGGGGGAGTGTGTGTGTGTGTGTGGGGAGTGTGTGTGTGTGGAGGGGGGGAGTGTGTGTGTGGGTGTGTGTGTCTGTGTGGGGGGAGTGGGGGTGTTTGTGGGGGGGATTGTGTGTGTGTGTGTGGGGGGGGGAGTGTGTGTGTGTGTGTGTGGAGGAGGGAGTGTGTGTGTGTGTGTGTGTGGGGGTATTCTGGAAGCTAGAGGATCACGTGGTTATGTCTTAGCTCAGATAGTGCCAACTCGCCCTCTTTCCTAAGCACGACAAGATCTGTTTCTTTTCTTGGTTTTATTGAGGGAAAACAGGATAAGGTACAGTCTCTTGTGTAGAGGTGTATGTGTCTCTGTGTGTGCTCAGTGATCAAGGGAGGTGAAAAGATTCTCCTTCAGCACCATTACAGGGTTTACAGAGAGGTACTCGCGAATCCAGGGAAAATGGTGGAAAGGATGAAGCAGTGTATGCTGGGTGTAAGATAGTCTGGGGACAGACCATCTTTGGGCAGAACAGAGGGGGCGACAGCAGACTAACCCATTTGGGAGAAAGGCTGGGGCTGCCATGGCAACTCACAGGAGTGCCTGGAGAAGCTGCAACATGTAGCAAAATGTAGCATCTTAATGCAGCAGACTGCTGGGAAGGGGGAAATTGCTCTGTATTATCACACAAGCATTGGAGTTGCATGTAGAACCAAATACATACAGCTGCCACTAAGCATGCTGACAAGCAGGGCTGCAAGGACAAAGGGGGGGGGGGGGGGGTGAGACAGAAATGCAGACAGGGGTATTCCTGTTCCATGACACTCCCCGTCTGGTATTTGTAGATACCACTATATGGTAGGCTATGTGGAACATATGTGCAATGCATACAACATAACAACATAATAATGCAAAGTCCATGTCCACATAACGAGGTGATACCGGCCGGCACCACTGGTGTTGAAATCCCTTGGCAAAGTCTTTTAGCAAAGGATATTGGATGGATGAACCGCTCCAGGTTTGCTGGTTTCACCACAATGTCTTTCTGTGAAAGTCTCTGGCACTGTTTCCTTTCGACTTTGTGAGAGAACAGTCCCTTTGACTCTGTAGCTTTCTCTACAGAGTGCATCACCTCGTGGATGTGCCAGTCATGGTAGTTTGTCATCCCATCACCTGGCGTTTGGCGGGAGGAGATGGCTTTAGGTTCCTTGCGGAAGCGGATTAATGTCCCTGGAAGACTGATCGTCAAGTCTTGTCCAGTGAGGAGGGTGTCGTTCAGGGAGACTCCCTGGAGTTGAGCGCTAGGGTTGAACACTACCCGGATTTGATCGGGTTCCTGAGGGTGGTAGGCCCCAGGTGATTGGAGGTACCGACATTCCCCACCTTTCTTCATTAGAAGTGCTGGCTTTGCGTGGCCGGTAAGGAATATCTTTTGGGTGAAGACCACAAAGTTGTTTTTGGTCTCTGGTTCCCTTTGTGGGCCGCAGAGGTGCGAGGTGAACCTAGAGATGGCATGTTCTCCATTGTTTGGGAAGCGCCTCCTTGGTGAACGGAATGGTAGCGGAGTCACCCGACTGCTTAGTCCGTCTTTAGAGAGCTCCTTGACAGTTAACCTCGGGAATTCTCTATCTTCCCTCGATGGTGTTTGTTTGTCATCGTTCCTTGTTGTCTGGAATGCTGTGCACCGTAGTTCATCGGTACATTTCTCTTGCACGAGAACATCTCCGCGTAGTTTGGTGAAACGCTTTTGTGTTTCTTTGTTGACTGCCATCGGGAGGTTGTTTTCTCCCTGGACATGACGAAGAACAGTCTCTTTTGTCCTTGTAAATCCTTTTGGGAAATGTCTCTGCAACTGTCCCCTTTTACGTGTTTGAACGAACAGTCCTTTTGACACTGTGGCTTCGCCTGTGGGACGCAATCTTTTGCGGCTATGCCAGCCGTGGCGATTGGTTGCTCTGTTGCTTGATACTCTGTGGAGAGGAACAACTGTACGTCTTAATTGTGCCCTTGCTCGCGGGAGTATTGTCTGATTGTTTGTTGTTTTTAGGACGATCCCTTTGTCGGTCACCTTTGGGAGGTTACTCTCTTCCTTCGGTGGAGTCGACTCATCATTCTTGGCTGTCTGGACTGCTGAGCATCCTAAGCCATTGTCGCATCCCATCGGCGTGGGGATGTCTTTGTTGGTCTCAGGGGTATGACCTTGTCTTTTCTCTTCACTTGGCCCTTCGGTCACTTGGAGATGGCCAAGACATGGTTCGGAGAAAGATGTGTGTCTACATTCTGTCACCTCCGTTCTGCGGGCATCGACGTAGTCTTGCCCGTGCTCTTTGTTAGTGCACGAGTTGCCCACTATCACCCATCCTAGGTCGAGTCTTTGGGCGTATGGCGCGTTGTGGGGTCCGTTGTGCTGTTTACGGACTTTATGTACTCTCATGATGTCCCTACCGAGCAGCAGCAGGATCTTGGCGTCTTGTTCCACCGGCCGGATGTGGTTGGCTATTCCTTTGAGGTGGGGGTAATGGAGTGCCACGTCTGGTGTGGGTATCTCGTCCCTGTTTGTGGCCATGTGGTTGCACTCGATGAGTGTGGGAAGGGGCATGTTCACTTTGCCGTCTATTGAGCATATGGTGTAGCCATTCACTATTCTCCCTGTGGTCTCCATTTGCCCTGCACACGTTCTGAGAGTGTAAGGAGAAGCACCATCTTGTATGTTAAACATGTCGAAGAACTCTGACCTGAGCAGTGATCGGTTGCTCTGGTCGTCGAGGATTGCGTACATCCGAATAGCCTTCTCAGGTTGTCCCTGGGGGTGCACTGCGACAAGGCATATTTTGGAGCAGGACATTTTGTCACCTTCTTTTCCGCAAACTTCAGTGCGCTGAGATGTGACGGATGTTGACTCTCCTTCTTCTTTCTCCCCGCCATGCTCCGCTATGGAGGATGGGTTCTTGAGTTGGTGGAATGTCATCGCCTCTGGGTGTAACGCTGTCACGTGTTTGTCACTCTCGCACACTGTGCATTTGATCTCTTCCTTACAGTCCCTGGCTAGATGGGTAGTGGAACCGCAGCACTTGAAGCAGACTCCGAATTCTCCAAGTAACCTCTTACGTTCCTCTAGGGACTTCATCCTGAACCCAAAGCACTTGTTGAGTGGGTGTGGCTTCTTGTGTATGGGGCATTCCCTGTTTGGGTCCCTTGGTTCCTTGTCTCCGGCGACCGACTGATCGGGAGTAGTTTGGGTCGTGGGAGGCACGTCCGTCCTGCGGGCCAAGATGGGTGTTTGGGGGTTACCATATCTCGTCGCTGGTCTCTCGTTCTTCAGGCTGCTCGCACTGTATGTGGTTTGCGTACCTAAGATGAAACTGGGATCGTTCCTTGTCCTTGCCGCTTCGCGGATGAAGCTCACGAAGAATGAGAATGGGGGGAAGACAACCTGCTTCTCCCTTTTGTATTTGGAACCTTGTGAAAGCCACCTTTCTTGGAGGTTGAAGGGTAGCTTCTCCAGGATGGGTCTCACTCCACGAGCTGAATCTAGGGCGTTGAGACCTATTAAGGAATGGTCTTTCCTTGCGAACTCCAGTTCTTGCAGCAGGTCTCCAAGATCTCGTAACTTCGAGTAGTCTTTATTCGTGATCTTGGGGAAGCTCTCGATTCTTTTGAAGAGTGAATCCTCGACTGCTTCGGGGCTGCCGTAGGACTCTTCTAGCCTTTCCCACACTAGGTCAAGACCTACTTGGGGTTGATGCGCGTTTGCCGTCCGAAGTCTCTGCGCTTGCTCCCTGGATACGTTCCCCAGGAACTTGACTAACAGGTTGAGCTCTTCCCTTGCTGAGAAGTCCAAGCTGTCGATTGCGTCTTTGAATGTGAACTTCCACGTCCGGTAGTTCTCAGGGCGGTCGTCGAAGCTGATGAGTCCTGCGTGCACCAAGTCGCGCCGGATCATGTACTTGGCTATGTCTGTCAGACCTGAGACATCGGCGCGTTTGCCCCGTTCTGAGGTAGTTGCTGGGAGGGTCCGTGCGGTCGCCTCTTCCTTGGCATGGACACGTGATGACTGCCAGAGTGAGGGGCTGTTTTCTCCCGCGTGGGTATACCTGGATTGCGAGCCTGTTGTGGTGCATCCGTGTGCGCGCTGGCGTGTGGATCACTGTTGCGGCTGTGGCTATCCCAGGCAGCATGTGCCATTGATGGAGCAGCGTCTTCTCCTCGTGGTCCTAGCGAGTCTTCGGTATCTGTGGAGTCGCTCCATCCGTGTTGAGATGGTGCGCTGGTGTTCACGCTGAAGAGGCTCCTGACGTAGTCTTCAGTGCGTTGGACTGGATCCTCTGAGGCAATCCGTCTGTAGGGTTGCTCCCCGCCATCCTGTTGCGCGGCTGCCTCTAGGACTTCAGCTTGGGCTATGGCGGCGGCGGCTTCCTTCTCTTGATTAAGTGCCTCTAGATCCGCGTCCAATTCGGCCTTTTTACGCGCCGCGGTAGCGGCGGCATTTGCAGCGGCGGCGGTAGCAGCAGCGGCGGCATTAGCAGCGGCATTGGCAGCGGCGGCAGTGGCAGCGGCATTGGCAGCGGCGGCGGCATTCTGCTCCTCCTCTTCTATGCGCGCTCTTTCTGTCCTTACGGCTGCCTCTCTGCGACTATATTCAGCCCTGGCACGTGCGGCCTCTGCGGCGGCTCGCGCCTTGGTAGCTTTTGTGCTTGCGCTGGACGCGTTAGACTGCGCTGATCTTGCTGATCTAGATGAGTGCCTGGATATGCTTGAGCGCTGCGATGAGGTCTCCTGCAAAAGGTCCTTCCTCTTATTCTCAGCTTCCGTGATGGCGGTTTGCACGATGCCATCACGTTCTAGGTCAATCGCCTTTTGTAGGTCGCGCTCTCGTATGCTATCTTCTGTGTTAGTTCTTGTTAGATAGGTGAAGTATGCCTGTGACAGCGCTTGGTAGCCGGAGCGGTCTACCTTCAATTGAGTTATCCCCTGCTCGAGCTGTTGCACATAATTGCCAGCGCCGGCGACATTGCGTACCCCAAGTGCGGTTGTTTCCCAGGCCAACTCTAATTTAGCGCGGTGCGCTTCAATGTCAGTCTCATATTTTTCGCGGGCCTTTTCTGTCAGTGTGACTGTCCGTTTGGGCCTTGCGCCTGCCTGCGCCTGTTGCAGCTGCGCAGCGGTCTCTGTGTCTGAGAGATCGCTTTCCTGCGTGATGTCTGGTGAGGCTCTGAGTTCTGCCATGCTGTAGGTGTGTGTAGGCCTTTTGCCAGTGCGTGTGGCGTGTGGTCTTTTACCTTGTCAGCGATGGGCGTCTGTCTCAGATGATGCCGAGCGGTGTCCTGCAGCGTGCAGCGTTGGGGTAGCTGTACTTACAGGTGTCCGTTGGCTCCTCACTGTGGGGCTGAGCAGCGGGTGGACTCAGACAGAGAAAAAGGCAGTTAGGAATTGTAAGAGAAGCACTGTTTGTTGCAAGGCTGCTGTGCAGTTTGAGCTACTGGTTGTCTGTGAAAGCTGCAGACTGTTCGCAGTTTTAGCTGCTTGGTGCTTCCTTTGTGTGGTGTAGAGGTTGCTCTGTATAGCTGTGTAAGCTGCTTGCTTGTACTGCTGTAGAGGCCACTCTGTATAATGGAGTCTGGAGTAGCAGCTCCTGTAAGTGTCTGTAAGGCACACGATTATCTTTTCACTATTCTGGAAGCTAGAGGATCACGTGGTTATGTCTTAGCTCAGATAGTGCCAACTCGCCCTCTTTCCTAAGCACAACAAGATCTGTTTCTTTTCTTGGTTTTATTGAGGGAAAACAGGATAAGGTACAGTCTCTTGTGTAGAGGTGTAGGTGTCTCTGTGTGTGCTCAGTGATCAAGGGAGGTGAAAAGATTCTCCTTCGGCACCATTACAGGGTTTACAAAGAGTCTCCTTCGCGAATCCAGGAAAATGGTGGAAAGGATGAAGCAGTGTATGCTGGGTGTAAGATAGTCTGGGGACAGACCATCTGTGGGCAGAACAGAGGGGGGAGACAGCAGACTAACCCATTTGGGAGAAAGGCTGGGGGCTGCCATGGCAACTCACAGGAGTGCCTGGAGAAGCTGCAACATGTAGCAAAATGTAGCATCTTAATGCAGCAGACTGCTGGAGAAGGGGGAAATGGCTCTGTATTAATCACACAAGCATTGAGTTGCATGTAGAACCAAATACATACAGCTGCCACTAAGCATGCTGATAAAGCAGGGCTGCAAGGACAAGGGGGGGGGGGGGGGGGTGAGGCAGAAATGCAGACAGGGGTATTCCTGTTCCATGACAGTGGGGGAGTGTGTGAGTGTGGAGGGGGGGAGTGTGTGTGTGTGGGGGAGTGTGTGTGTGTGGGGGAGGAGTGTGTGTGTGTGGGGGGGGAGTGTGTGTGTGTGTGGGGGGGAAGTGTGTGTGTGTGTGTGTGGGGGAGTGTGTTTGGGTGTGTGTGTGGGGGGGAGTGTGTGTGTGGGGGGGAGTGTGTGTGTGGGGGGGGAGTGTGTGTGTGTGGGGGGAGTGTGTGTGTGAGAGTGGGGAGTGTGTGTGTGTGTGGGGGGGGAGTGTGTGTGTGGGGAGGAGTGTGTGTGTTTGGGGGTGTGTGTGTGTTTGGGGGGGGTGTGTCTGGGGGGGAGTGTGTGTGTGGGGAGGGGGGAGTGTGTGGTGTGGGGGGGGGCAGTGTGTGTGTGTGTGGAGGGTGTGGTGTGTGGGGGGGGGGAGTGTGTGTGTGGGGGGGAGTGTGTGTGTGTGGGGGGGAGTGTGTGTGTGTGTGTGTGTGGAGGGGGGGGAGTGTGTGTGTGTGTGGGGGGGCAGTGTGTGTGTGTGTGTGTGGAGGGTGTGGTGTGTGTGGGGGGGGGGGGAGTGTGTGGGGGGGGGGAAGTGTGTGTGTGGGGGGGGAGTGTGTGTGTGTTGTGGGGGGAGGGGTGTGTGTGTGTGAGTGTGGGGAGTGTGTGTGAGTGGGGGAGGGAGTGTGTTGTGTTGGGGAGGAGCTGTGTGTGTGTTGGGGGTGTGTGTGTGTTTGGGGGGGGGGGTGTGTCTGGGGGGGAGTGTGTGTGTGGGGAGGGGGAGTGTGTGTGCTGGGGGGGGGCAGTGTGTGTGTGTGTGTGGAGGGTGTGTGTGAGTGTGTGGGGGGGGGAGTGTGTGTGAGTGGGGTGGGGGGAGTGTGTGTGTGTGGGGGGGAGTGTGTGTGTGTGTGTGTGGAGGGGGGGGTGTGTGTGTGTGTGTGGGGGGGCAGTGTGTGTGTGTGTGGGAGGGAGTGTGTGTGTGGGGGGGAGTGTGTGGGGGGGGGAGTGTGTGTGTGGGGGGGTGTGTGTGTGTGTGTGTGGAGGGGGGTGTGTGTGTGTGTGTGTGGGGAGTGTGTGAGTGTGGAGGGGGGGAGTGTGTGTGTGGGGGCAGTGTGTGTGTGTGTGTGTGTGTGGAGGGTGTGTGTGTGGGGGGGGAGTGTGTGTGTGGGGGGGAGTGTGTGTGTGTGGGGGGGAGTGTGTGTGTGAGAGTGGGGGAGTGTGTGTGTGGGGGGGGGGGGGTGTGTGTGGGGAGGAGTGTGTGTGTTTGGGGGTGTGTGTGTGTTTGGGGGGGTGTGTGTGTCTGGGGGGGAGTGTGTGTGTGTGGGGGGGAGTGTGTGTGTGTGTGGAGGGGGGGCGAGTGTGTGTGTGTGTGTGGGGGGGGGCAGGTGTGGTGTGTGTGGAGGGTGTGTGTGTGTGTGGGGGGGGGAGTGTGTGTGTGGGGGGGGGGAGTGATGTGTGTGTGTGTGGAGGGGTGTGTGTGTGTGTGTGTGTGGGGAGTGTGTGAGTGTGGAGGGGGGGAGTGTGTGTGTGTGGGGGAGTGTGTGTGTGTGTGGGGGAGGAGTGTGTGTGTGTGGGGGGGAGAGTGTGTGTGTGGTGTGTGGGGGAGTGTGTGTGGGGGGGGGGAGTGTGTGTGTGGTGGGGGAGTGTGTGTGGGTGTGTGTGTGGGGGAGTGTGTGTGGGGGGGAGTGTGTGTGTGTGGGGGGAGTTGTGTGTGAGTGGGGGGAGATTGTGTGTGTGGGGGCGGAGTGTGTGTGTGTGTGCGGGGGAGTGTGTGTGGGGGGGGAGTGTGTGTGGTGGGGAGGAGTGTGTGTGTTTGGGGGGTGTGTGTGTTGGGGGGGAGTGTGTCTGGGGGGGGATTGTGTGTGTGGGGAGGGGGGAGTGTGTGTGTGTGGGGGGGGCAGTGTGTGTGTGTGGAGGGTGTGTGTGTGTGTGTGGGGGTGTGTGTGTGGGGGGGAGTGTGTGTGTGTGGGGGTGAGTGTGTGTGTGTGGGGGGGAGTGTGTGTGTGTGTGTGGGGGGGAGTGTGTGTGTGTGTGTGGGGGGGAGTGTGTGTGTGTGGGGGGGGAGTGTGTGTGGGGGGGAGTGTGTGTGTGTGGGGGGGAGTGTGTGTGTGGGGGGGGAGTGTGTGTGGGGGGGAGTGTGTGTGTGGGGGGGGAGTGTGTGTATTTGAGGGGGGGAGTGTGTGTGAGGGGGGGAGTGTGTGTGTGGGAGGGAGTGTGTGTGTGGGAGGGAGTGAGTGTGGGGGGGAGTGTGTGTGTGGGGGGAGTGTGTGTGTGGGGGGAGTGTGTGTGTGGGGGGAGTGTGTGTGTGGGGGGGGGGAGTGTGTGTGTGTGTTTGGGGTGTGTGTGTGTGTGTAGGGGGGGGAGTGTGTGTGTGTAGGGGGGGGGAGTATGTGTGTGTGTGGGGGGAGTGTGTGGGGTGAGGGGGGGAGTGTGTGTGTGTGAGGGGGGAGTGTGTGTGTGTGTGTGTGTTTGTGGGGGGGAGTGTGTGTGTGTGGGGGGGGGAGTGTGTGTGTGTGGGGGGGGGAGTGTGTGTGTGGGGGGGGGGAGTGTGTGTGTGGGGGGGGAGTGTGTGTGTGGGGGGGGGGGGGGAGTGTGGGTGTGTGGGTGTGAGTTTGGGGAGTATTTGTGTGGTTGGGGAGTGTGTGTGTGTGGGGAGTATTTGTGTGTGGGGGGGGAGTGTGTGTGTGTGTGTGTGGTGGGAATGTGTGTGTGTGTGGGGGGGGAGTGTGTGTGTGGGGGGGGAGTGTGTGTGTGTGGGAGGGGGAGTGTGTGTGTGGGAGGAGGAGTGTGTGTGTGGGGGGGAGTGTGTGTGTGGGGAGTGTGTGTGTGGGGAGTGTGTGTGTGTGGGGGGAGTGTGTGTGGGGGGGGAGTGTGTGTGTGTGGGGGGGAGTGTGTGTGTGGGGGAGGTGTGTGTGTTTGGGGGGGGGGGAGTGTGTGTGTGGGGGGGGGTGTGTGTGTGTGGGGGTGTGTGTGGGGGTGTGTGTGGTGGGGAGAGTGTGGGGGCGGAGTGTGTGTGTGTGGGGGTGTGTGTGTGGGGGGAGTGTGTGTATGTGGGGGGGGAGTGTGTGTGTGTGTGGGGGGGGGGAGTGTGTGTGTGTGGGAGGGAGTTTGTGTGTGTGGGGGTGAGTATGTGTGTGTGTGGGGGTGTGTGTGGGGGGGGAGTGTGTGTGTGGGGAAGGGGGTGTGTGTGTGTGGGGTGTGTGTGGGGGGGGGAGTGTGTGTGTGGGGAGTGTGTGTGTGGGGAGTGTGTGTGTGTGTGGGGGGGCAGTGTGTGTGTGTGTGTGGGGGGAGTGTGTGTGTGTGGGGGGGAGTGTGTGTGTGTGGGGGGGGAGTGTGTGTGTGTGGGGGGGAGTGTGTGTGTGTGGGGGGGGGGGAGTGTGTGTGTGGGGAGGGGTGTGTGTGTGTGTGTGGGGGGGTGGGGGGGGAGTGTGTGTGTGGGGGGGAGTGTGTGTGTGGCGGGGGGAGTGTGTGTGGGTGTGTGTGGGGGGGAGTGTGTGTGGGGGGGGGAGTGTGTGTGTGGGGGGAGTGTGTGTGTGGGGGGGAGTGTGTGTGTGTGTGTGGGGGGGGAGTGTGTGTGGGGGGGAGTGTGTGTGTGTGGGGGGGAGTGTGTGTGTGGGGGAGGTGTGTGTGTTTGGGGGGGGGAGTGTGTGTGTGGGGGGTGTGTGTGTGTGTGGGGGTGTGTGTGGTGGGGAGAGTGTGGGGGCGGAGTGTGTGTGTGGGGGTGTGTGTGTGGGGGGAGTGTGTGTGTGGGGGGGGGGAGTGTGTGTGTGTGTGGGGGGGGGTGTGTGTGTGTGTGGGAGGGAGTTTGTGTGTGTGGGGGTGAGTATGTGTGTGTGGGGGGGAGTGTGTGTGTGGGGAGGGGGTGTGTGTGTGTGTGGGGTGTGTGTGGGGGGGGGAGTGTGTGTGTGGGGAGTGTGTGTGTGGGGAGTGTGTGTGTGTGGGGGGGCAGTGTGTGTGTGTGTGTGGGGGGGGGAGTGTGTGTGTATGGGGGGGAGTGTGTGTGTGTGGGGGGGGAGTGTGTGTGTGGGGGGGGGAGTGTGTGTGTGTGTGGGGGGGGGGGAGTGTGTGTGTGGGGAGGGGGGTGTGTGTGTGTGTGTGGGTGTGTGTGTGTGGGGGGGGGGAGTGTGTGTGTGGCGGGGGGAGTGTGTGTGGGTGTGTGTGGGGGGGGAGTGTGTGTGGGGGGGAGTGTGTGTGTGGGGGGAGTGTGTGTGTGGGGGGGAGTGTGTGTGTGGGGGGGAGTGTGTGTGTGAGAGTGGGGAGTGTGTGTGTGTGGGGGGGGGAGTGTGTGTGTGGGGAGGAGTGTGTGTGTTGGGGGTGTGTGTGTGTTGGGGGGGGGGGTGTGTCTGGGGGGGAGTGTGTGTGTGGGGAGGGGAGAGTGTGTGTGTGTGGGGGCAGTGTGTGTGTGTGTAGGGTGTGTGTGTGTGGGGGGGGGGAGGTGTGTGTGTGGGGGAGTGTGGGGGGGGAGTGTGTGTGTGTGTGTGGAGGGGGGGAGTGTGTGTGTGTGGGGGGGCAGTGTGTGTGTGTGTGGAGGGTGTGTGTGTGGGGGGGGGGGAGTGTGTGTGTGGGGGTGTGTGTGTGGGGGGTAGTGTGTGTGTGTGTGTGGAGGGGGGGAGTGTGTGTGTGTGGGGGAGTGTGTGTGTGTGGGCGAGGAGTGTGTGTGTGGGGGGAGTGTGTGTGTGGGGGGAGTGTGTGTGTGTGTGTGTGTGTGGGGGGGAGTGTGTGTGGCGGGGGGAGTGTGTGTGTGGGGGGGAGTGTGTGTGTGTGGGGGTAGTGTGTGTGTGGGAGGGAGTGTGTGTGTGTGGGGGGGGAGTGTGTGTGTGAGAGTGGGGAGTGTGTGTGTGTGGGGGGGTGTGTGTGTGTGAGAGTGGGGAGTGTGTGTGTGTGTGGGGGGGAGTGTGTGTGTGGGGAGGAGTGTGTGTGTTTAGGGGGGGGGGTGTGTTTGGGGGGGAGTGTGTCTGGGGGGGATTGTGTGTGTGGGGAGGGGGGAGTGTGTGTGGGGGGGGGCAGTGTGTGTGTGTGTGTGGAGGGTGTGTGTGTGTGGGGGGAGTGTGTGTGTGGGGGGGAGTGTGTGTGTGTGGGGGGGAATGTGTGTGTGTGTGGGGGGGGGGAGTGTGTGTGTGGGGGGGGGGTGTGTGGGGGGGGGGAGTGTGTGTGTGTGGGGGGGAGTGTGTGTGTGGGGGGGAGTGTGTGTGTGGGGGGGAGTGTGTGTGTGTGTGGGGGGGGAGTGTGTGTGTGTGGGGGGAGTGTGTGTGTGTGTGTGTGTGGGGAGTGTGTGTATTTGAGGGGGGGAGTGTGTGTGAGGGGGGGAGTGTGTGTGTGGGAGGGAGTGTGTGTGTGGGAGGGAGTGAGTGTGGGGGGGAGTGTGTGTGTGGGGGGAGTGTGTGTGTGTGGGGGGGAGTGTGTGTGTGGGGGGGAGTGTGTGTGTGTGTGTTGGGGGGTGTGTGTGTGTGTGGGGGGGATGTGTGTGTGTAGGGGGGGGAGTGTGTGTGTGTAGGGGGGGAGAGTATGTGTGTGTGGGGGGGGAGTGTGTGGGGTGAGGGGGGGAGTGTGTGTGTGTGTGAGGGGGGAGTGTGTGTGTGTGTTTGTGGGGGGGAGTGTGTGTGTGTGGGGGGGAGTGTGTGTGTGTGGGGGGGAGTTTGTGTGTGTGGGGGTGAGTATGTGTGTGTGTGGGGGGGGAGTGTGTGTGTGTGGGGGGGAGTGTGTGTGTGTGTGGGGGGGGAGTGTGTGTCTGGGGAGGGGGTGTGTGTGTGTGTGTGTGGGTGTGTGTGTGGGGGGGGAGTGTGTGTGTGGGGAGTGTGTGTGTGTGGGGAGTGTGTGTGTGTGGGGGGGCAGTGTTTGTGTGTGGGGCGGGGGAGTGTGTGTGGGGGGATTGTGTGTGTGTGGGGGGGGAGTGTGTGTGTGGGGGGGGGGAGTGTGTGTGTGTGGGAGGGAGTTTGTGTGTGTGGCGGTGAGTATGTGTGTGTGTGGGGTGTGTGTGTGGGGGGGGAGTGTGTGTGTGTGGGGGGGGGAGTGTGTGTGTGTGGGGGGAGTGTGTGTGTGTGTTGGGGGGGGAGTGTGTGTGTGGGGAGGGGGTGTGTGTGTGTGGGGGTGTGTGTGTGGGGTGGGAGTGTGTGTGTGTGGGGAGTGTGTGTGTGTGGGGGGGCAGTGTTTGTGTGTGGGGGGGGAGTGTGTGTGTGTGGGGGGGAGTGTGTGTGTGGGGGGGGGAGTGTGTGCGGGGGGGAGTGTGTGTGTGGGGGGGGGGAGTGTGTGTGGGGGGGGGGGGTGGAGTGTGTGTGTGTGTGGGGTGGGAGTGTGTGTGTGTGTGGGGGGAGTGTGTGTGTGTGTGGGGGGGAGTGTGTGTGTGGGGGAGGGGGAGTGTGTGTTTGTGGGGGGGGGAGTGTGTGTGTGTGTGGGGGGGGGAGTGTGTGTGTGGGGGGGGGGGAGTGTGTGTGTGGGGGGGGGGAGTGTGTGTATGTGGGGGGGAGTGTTTGTGTGTGTGTGTAGGGTGGAGTGTGTGTGTGTGTAGGGGGGTGTGGGGGTAGTGTGTGAGGGGGGGTGTGGGGGGAGTGTGTGTGAGGGGAATGTGTGTGCACATGCAAGATGAAAAGTGAGGGGGGCGACGGGGTGGGGTGAGAGAGGTGGGGGGGGGAGACAGGGGCGATGGTTGGGGTTCACCACAATTGCAAAATATATTTCTTGTGTTCCCTAACCAAAAAAAGTAGCCAGCGGTTTACACATAATAATGTAATGAGGCTTTAAAACTATTTCTAACCTGCTTTGTACCAGATCTGACTATAAAGCTTCAAACAGGAGACCTCGGAATCCCCCCTAACTCTGAAGACAGGTAGGGAACTCCTGCACTCTGTGTATTTGCTGACAGTAACACTTTAATCTTCTCTTGGGATTGTTAACAATCACTTATATTCACAAACCTGCCTACATTTGCTCAATGTAAAGAAGCACAGTAGTTTCCTATTAATCAAGAATCAGCTTCACTGTGGATCAGCACTCACACACTCACACACTCACACACTCACACACTCACACACTCACACACTGACACACACACACCTCCCTAAATTAGATTTATTAACATTAGTAAAGGGGCATCAAATAGCGGAGATATGATAAATAAATAAATAGGTAAACATAGGCAGGGTGTTGATTCAGGGAGACCTTGCAATTCATCCTGTGTCACTGGGTTTTTTTGTTTGCCTTTCTCTGGATCAATATACTTTAAGTAGGATATAGGATAAGGCATGTTGACTAAATGTTTCATTGGTTAAACTTGATATATGCATTTCATTTTCAAATCTCATCAACTATGTAACTATGTAACAAGCATTAATTGTAGTAAAGTATAAATGTAATACAAAAAATAAATTGTTATGTCAAAAACAAATTGTATTAGTTCTTACTAATGTAACCCATGTCCCCCCCCCCCGCCCCCCAGGAACAGAAAGCATATCTAGGGTGTAGTGAGGCTGGCTACGTGTACTTGCGTGGTGCATACCTGCTTGGAACAGGAGGGCCTGAGTCTCCCGCATTGATATTGGGGACAACAGGACCAGGCTTCTGGGGTAATCGCCTTCATTCTTTAGCAACGGTGCAGCGCCTCCATTCTCTATAAACCCCAGGGATGTGGGGTAGGACCCTTACAGAGAAAGAACCCTGGTCCCAGGGTGAATGCTCCAGAACTCACACACATTCTTATGTAAAACAGCAGCAATAGTCTTTATTCTTTGGTAACACTTGAGGTAGTACACAGCAGTTCATGCAAAGAGTATCTCCTAGAAACAGTGCTCCCAATGTACAGGCGTCTCTCTCCTCTCCTTTCCTCCAGATGTATGCTTCCCAGCAGGATGGGCTGAATGGGGCCTCAATACCCCTGCCTCCACCCCACAGGGTAGGCCCTAGGAGTGAGGCTAGATATCCTTCCCCTCACCCCCTAAATAGGATGAGGGGCAGTGTTCCACCTCTATAGTCCTGTCCGCTCTACTCAGAGGGGCTGTGAGGTCTCTCCTACAGATATCACTCTCACGTTGAGTGGGGCCTCTCAGGTCAGGTATGCGCTCTGCTGGGTCTTACTACACTTCAGACCAGCACTCTCCTCCGCTCCAGGACATCACTCCACATACTCCCTCCAGGCTCTCCACAGACTGCCAGTCCTGACACTCTGCTCACCAGACTCTGCTCCAGCTCAGACTGACATCCTCACAGAACTGGGCATTCTGAACTGCCACCTCTTTCTCTCAGCTCTGACTCAACTCACAGCACGAACTCACAGAACCAACTGACCCAGACACACACAGGACAGCCCACTAAATAGAGTCAGCCCTGCCCCTCATGATGTCAGCAGGACCTCCCCTCTATCTAGGCCTGCACAGAGTCAGGGGCCCCGCCTCCATCACTCCAAGCAGGGCTTGAAGGGGGGGAAACCCATGGTTACTACTGGCGCCTGCCCTTACCAGGGCTTACCCCAGTAGGAGAAGGATAAGTAGTCCGCTCTTACTTACAGGGGCTACACTCTCCCTCTGGTGGAATCCAATGGTCCCCACTTGGACCTACTTTTAGCAGCAATATCCAGCAGCGAACAAACCTGGGAACATGAACACAAACATGGCAGTTTATATGCATAGACAATACCCAGTGAGGTAATATCTCCGGAACACAGTTACTCCCAACGGGGAGAACCCTAATAATAATGCTTAGGATCAGGCTTCCGTATCCTCCTACCATTATGGTCAGTTATGGTCACATGATATGACTGTACCGATCCAGACTTGGGCCGATATATTACATTGTGCATGTATATGCCCCGTCCTATACTCCAGATCCTGACCAACTCACTGATCCTGTCCTGATTATGGTAACCTGCCTTACCAAATTTCGTCCGCAAGTACTCTTGTACGGCTTCTCGGAGCCAGCTATCCCTGTTCTCCTCTATCTCTCGCATTATAGGCACCTACCGCCCACCAATAATCGACTATGTTATTTCTGATGAGGACAAACCTGGTGCGGTCCATTCCTCCATGGTACCCGGTGAACAGGGGTGCCCACCACTTGTCACGGTGCTCGTACTCTGCTAAGGGGCTACCTGTATCTACCTCCGACTCCACTTGCGATGAGACACCGGACGTACCCGCCTCTGTAGAGTGCGAGCAATCTATCCTCCCTTTGGCGTTTATGTACCTTGTAGGGTTCATCTTGTGAACCACTTCACTTACAGGCCCAGCCTCTGCTGTAGTGTGGGACCCTCGGGCCCTCCCTCTAAACGCAGGAGAAAAAGGCACAAGGTTAGGTATATGAATTACATTATCATACAGTACCTCCCCATCAGACCCCTCATCGCTCAATTCCCAATCCCGTACATCTCTTGAATATTTGGGGTACTTGCTCAATTTATCCCCGCTAGGTCCCGGTGGTAATACTCGTGACAGGGCAGTGGCCGGGGCGATGGAGCTGGGGGTTGGGGCTGGGGCAATGTTCAAATCAGTGTCCAGCAAGCGGGTAATACCGCGACCAGTGGGCATCTTCCTGGTTGCTCTCTCTGCCGAGCCCCGTGGTCCTCTGGGAGGACCTTGGCCTCTCAGAGTGGCCATTGCAGTTGCCATTGCTGCTCTCCGTGGGGAGAACAGCGCTCCCGGGCCCCTTTTCCAGTCGGACCCGGAAGTGATGTCATCGTCGGCGCCCGTGGAATCTCCATACGCTCCGTGGTCACGCACCGGAAGTGCGTAGAGGACCGGAAGGGGCGGTGGTGGATCATCCGGTCCGCGGATGGTCAAGTAGGCCGCATCCCTCTTCTTCTCGTCCTCTGCAGGTTCCGTCTTCGCCTGGCGGGAGTAAGGGGGTGGTGGAGTCTCCTTCCCTCTCTGCCGCAGGCTGGTGATCTTTGGTTCCTCCGGAGCTGTATCGGACGCCATCTCCGCCGCGCTGGGAGTCACCACAGCCGTGGAACTTCTACGGGCCTCAGGCCGCACCAGCGCTCACCGTCGGAAGGTGTCCAGACTCGTCTGCTCCCTCTCTCCGGTAAGTGGACCGCCATCGTGGTTACACCTGGGGTGGTCCGCCGGTAGGCGCATCGCCACCGATGGGACGCCATCATCCTCCTCCGAAGATATTATGATCGGATCCTCCGCAAGGGAGTCACCGGGTTCGTGGGCGGTACCGCCAGTGGGTAGTGCTACAAAACGGGCTCGCTCTGGTACCTCCACTGCGGTCGCGCTCTTCTCCGCCGACGGTTCTCTCGGCTCAGTAGCTGGTTGCGCCTTGGTTCCTACCGCATGGGTGACGCGGGGAACTAGGGCAGCCTCGTCTCTTTTCTCCGCCACCTCTGTTAGTGTTCCCGGAGAGGCACCCCGCGGGGTCTCGATCAATGGCCATGGATCGTTAGGCCACAGGTAGTATGTGCCACATTTAGAGCATCGTGCTTTCGTGCTTGAGACCGGTCCGGGTGTCCCGCAGTGGATGCACAGGCACCGGAGGTACTCGTGGCCCTCAATCTCCACTATCAGTAAGCCGCCTGGAAGCTGGTAAATAGTGGTGCTCAGTTCGGCCATATTTCGCTCAGGGGTGGAACAGTTCAAAGTCTCGGCTCCTCTCTCTGTGAATGTCAGACAGAAGTGAAGCTCCACGCTCTCACTTCCTGCCCCTCCCTTCGCTGGGGAAGACTCTTCTGATTGGCTCTCCTTGTGCCCCTCCCTCTGGTGGAAACAAGAGGAGGGGCACTCCTTCTCTCAGTGTGACGTGGCCTTGTCTGTTGGCCAGTCACAGCACAGGTGGGTGGGCTTTCGGCTTTCGCGCCGCTCCTCTTGCAGGGAATCTGGGTTTGGCACCAAACCCCTGCACATCTCTCTCCACATTTCTCGCACAGTCTCTTTGCACGATTCACGTGCGCGCTCCAGGATTGGCGGGAGTCGCCATTTTAGTTCGGCTGCTAACTGCTGGGCCGTGGATGGCGCTGCGGTCGCCATTTTGGATTCTTTCTTGCTCCGCGGAGCACATGTAGTGACGGCCGCCATCTTTGATGAGCCCACCAAATGTATATCACCGCTATTCTCAGTGTCTAGTGCAAACCTCGTTCCTAGACACTGACTGTACCCACTGACACTCTCTGATGCTCTCTGAATGCTATTTCTCATTGCTTTACCCACAAGTATGATGTGGCATACCCCAGGCTAGGCAGAACTCCTTCTCTGTGCACCGCACTCGCTGACGGTTCCTACAAGTGCTCTGTGGTGTGTTTTATGTGGGTGCTGGCTAGTGTACCGGGCATCTCCCTAAGTACGGGGGTCTCCTACTTTTGGCCACTCATAGTGCGGGCCCTGGGTCATGGTCCCTGGACAAGTTAACAGGCTAACACCCCCAGTTACACTACCTGCCTCAAGGGACTAGGACAGCAATAGCCATACACCCATCTTACATCACCCATCTAGGGCACCCAGGGCGTACTGTGCGGGAGTCCACGCTCCCCTGACTACCCCTGGTATGATATGCCCTACCCTCCATAGCACTTGCACGGAAGGTGCACTTCCCTCCTCCCGTTCTGCTTCGCTGAAAGCCTGACCTGTTCTGGATCTCAGCAGCTCGCCTCCAAATGTAACCCATGTTCCCCCCCCTCCCCCCAGACACAGATCGCTATCTAGGGTGTAGTGAGGGCTGGCTACATGTACTTGGGTGGTGCGTACCTGCTTGGAACAGGAGGGCCTGAGTCTCCCGCGTTGGTGTTGGGGACAACAGGGCCAGGCTTCTGGGGTAATCGCCTTCATTCTTTAGCAACGGTGCAGCGCCTCCATTCCCTATAATCCCCAGGGATGTGGGGTAGGACCCTTATAGAGAAAGAACCCTGGTCCCAGGGTGAAGGCTCCAGAACTCACACACAGTCTTATGTAAAACAGCAGCAAGAGTCTTTATTCTTTGGTAACACTTGAGGTAGTACACAGCAGTTCATGCAAAGAGTATCTCCTAGAAACAGTGCTCCCAATGTACAGGCGTCTCTCTCCTCTCCTTTCCTCCAGAAGTATGATTCCCAGCAGGATGGGCTGAATGGGGCCTCAATACCCCTGCCTCCACCCCACAGGGTAGGCCCTAGGAGTGAGACTAGATATCCTTCCCCTCACCCCCTAAATAGGGTGAGGGGCAGTGGTCCACCTCTATAGTCCTGTCCGCTCTACTCAGAGGGGCTCTGAGGTCTCTCCTACAGATATCACTCTCACGTTGAGTGGGGCCTCTCAGGTCAGGCATGCGCTCTGCTGGGTCTTACTACACTTCAGACCAGCACTCTCCTCCACTCCAGGACATCACTCCACATACTCCCTCCATGCTCTCCACGGACTGCCAGTCCTGACGCTCTGCTCTCCAGACTCTGCTCCAGCTCAGACTGACATCCTCACAGAACTGGGCATTCTGAACTGCCACCTCTTTCTCTCAGCTCTGACTCAACTCACAGCACGAACTCAAAGAACCAACTGACCCAGACACACACAGGACAGCCCACTAAATAGAGTCAGCCCTGCCCCTCATGATGTCAGCAGGACCTCCCCTCTATCTAGGCCTGCACAGAGTCAGGGGCCCCGCCTCCATCACTCCAAACAGGGCTTGAAGGGGGGGGGGAAACCCATGGTTACTACTGGCGCCTGCCCTTACCAGGGCTTACTCCAGTAGGAGAAGGATAAGTAGCCCGCTCTTACTTACAGAGGCTACACTAGGAATTTATTTAATTACTTTTTTTAAAAGTGGGGACGGGGCTAGGTGGCGAGTGGATGATTTGTCAAGCCGTGTGTGTGTGTGTGTATACAGTCAATGGAGAGTAGTTGGCACTCACGTGTATGCAGTAAAAGGTAGGTGCATGTCCCTTAGCAGTAGTTAACAGGCAGGGGTGTTCCTCACAGCAGTGGTGCAGCCGCAGCAACGCAGTAGGAACGAGACAGCACTCAGAGGTAATTTTCAAAAAGATTGTATTAGAGTAGGTGGCACAAATGCCAACGTTTTGGTCCTCACAGGGGGACCTTTCTCAAGGCAGTGCAACAAACACAGTGATCTTGACTTCAATATATACCCACCATCCCATGTGAAAACAATGAAAAATCAATCAATCAATCATGCAATAAAATAATTAGCTTTGTCCAAAGCACAGGAAACAAGTCAGCTGTATGCAGTCAGTTTCTGATTAATGTTGTAACGGATCGGGGGACAAGTGCCTTTCAGCACGTCCCCTCCACCTCAATCTCCACTCCGCTCTCCTGGCCTGATTCCCTGCCTCCTCAATCTCTTACCCCCTCCTCACATAGCCGTCCCTCCGCAGTGCATGCCGCACATCCACTAACGCGATCGGGCCGCGCACGCAGTAACTTCGCAGAAGGCGCGCGTACCCAATCGTCTGTGACGAATCAGGGGCCACGCATCTCCCAGCGTGTCCCCGTCACCTCAGCTCCCACCGCTCCTGGTTGCTCCGCTCCTTTACCCTCTCGCTCCCTTATTTCCTCGACGCCCAGCCGCTCATCCGCAGTGCACGCCGCACACC
This sequence comes from Ascaphus truei, assembly GCF_040206685.1. Classification (NCBI taxonomy): domain Eukaryota; kingdom Metazoa; phylum Chordata; class Amphibia; order Anura; family Ascaphidae; genus Ascaphus; species Ascaphus truei. Next base: position 236,171,157 of record NC_134485.1, on the reverse strand, counting down.
CAGGCACACGATTGGTGCGCACGGCAGCCTTACAGAGGGCGCGCGCACCCGATCCTTTTACCAGCCCTCTTGCAACTGTGGCTCCGCCCCTCACCGGCTGCAGGCTATTGAGGTGGATTCTTCCCCTGTCTCCTCCCCTGCTCACCTGCACCTATCCCTGCAAACTCCCAGACAAACCCCTGCTCCACGCCTTGATTCTATTGGCCCGTCTTCCCTTATAACCCCACTCTGTCCTTTCATTCCTTGCTCTGCAT